>NW_015169230.1:240593-264768 GCF_001447785.1 Gekko japonicus | reverse complement strand
GAAGGCCAATGCCTCCGTCACCCGGCCCCCTACAGAATCCACCCCCCAAACCTCCAGGTATTTCCCTCCTTAGAGCTGGCAACCCTACATTCCCCTCAGTGCCTGTTGGTAGGCAACTAAGCTTGGTCCTGTCACCTACTTTGGCCTTTGGGAGAAAACACATTCGGGCCAATCCTGATAGGGTTGCCAACTCCAGATGGGAAATTCCTGGAGACTTGAGGGATGGAGCCTTAAGAGGGTGAGGTTTGAGGAGGGGTGGGACTCAGACAGGTACACTGCCGTAGACTCTACCCTCCAAACCAATCAGTCCAACATAGGGAACCATTGTTGCCAATCTCCAGGTGAGGGCTGGAGAGCACTCAGTATTACAACTGCTCTGCAGAAGGGAGGGCAGAAGTCAGCTGAAATCAAAGGGGCAGATAATGGTAGGTTGATGGCTAGCTGGGAAGGAGATGGGGTTGCCAACTACATCCTGACAAATTCCTGGGGATTTGAGGGGTGGAGCCTGGAGAGGGTGGGGTTTGCAGAGGGGTGGGACCTCAGACAGGTAGAATGCCATAGACTCCACCCTCCAAACCAGCCATTTCATCCTGGGTAACAATTGTTACCAATCTCCAGGTGAGGGCTAGAGATCACTCACAATTACAACTGCTCTTCAGGTAGCAGAGATCAGTTCCTCTGGAGAAAACAGTGGACTCTGTCATTATACCACAGCAAATTGACACTGTTTGCTCAAAGCCAGAGCACTGCCCCAGAGCCTCTTTCTAGATCCCGTTGTATTGCTTTCACAACGGGCTTTACTGCTAGTAGAGAAATAAGACTGTAGAGATAGAGAAATAAGGATTACAAATATTGACTTCTCCCTTCGGGCTTTTATGATTATGTTTCGCATCAAGACCCATTTATGATAATGTGCATTTGCAGGTAGTATATCATGTGTGGTGAGATATGAAAATATTGGAAACCAGGTTGATTCAAATTTGGAGTTGGAAGACTGAGAGGTTTGAGCTCTATGTACTTTATCTGTGATCTTTCCCATCACAAATTGTTCCCAGACTTTTTCATGCCAGGCGTTTATCGTTGGAGGTGATGGGGATTTCCAACATGAAGCTATTGTTAGGCGTGCTGTTGCAAGGAGTAAAGAGATTATTCCCTTATTTCTAGCATCTATGTCAGTATTCCAGTGGTTCAGTAGAAAGTCTTCAGGTCTTCTCTTCCCAGAATTTGTCGAGTTTTGGACAATCCCACCAACAATGTAGGTAAGTGCTGACCTTCCCACATCCCTTCCAACAGTGCGGATCATTATTTGTGTTTATTTTCTGTAGTTTATGGGGTGTTATGTACCACCTGGAATAAAGTTTAAAAAATTGTAGCTGGATATTGAAGATGTTAGAGTGGGCACTCAATGAAATTGTTGAGCAGATGGGTTAGAAAAAATAAAAGGAAGCACTTCTTCACTCAAAGAGTGATTAAAACATGGAATTCACTGCCACAGGAGGTGGCGGTGGCTACAAGCATGGACAGCTTCAAGAGGGAATTGGATAAACATACAGAGCAGAGGTCCATCAGTGGCATTTGGCCACAAGGTATAGACAGGGCAGGTGATGTTCTGTATTCTTGGTGCTGTGGGGGGCAACAGCAGGAGGGCTTCTAGTGTCCTGGCCCCACTGATGGACCTCCTGGTGGCACCTGGTATTTTTGGCCACTGTGTGACAGAGTGTTGGACTAGATGGGCCATTGGCCTGATCCAACACTGGCTTCTCTTACGTTCTTATGTTCTCTTGTGTGTGTATAAGTGTTTTTTTCTCTCTCTCTCTCATCTTAACCTGGGACCTGCCCTCTGACCAATGCTCCCTCTAAGCTGTGGAGTCTTTTGAGCAAAAATTCTACTTTGTGAGCTACTGGCATTAAAGTGGTGAGCATCGGATTTGACTCTTCATAGAGTCAAAAGTCTCTACAGGTCTTTCCTGTAGAAAGCATGCCCCTCATACTTCCATCCACGTGATGCCAGATTAGCTGGCCACTTTTGAGAGGGAAAGTGCTCATTAGATTGGGCTTCTCTCTCTCCCTTTGACTGCAACATGAATGTGAACGGGATCGACTTGAATAAAAGTAAGCTGCACTTTTGCAATATCCTTCTTGGGAGAATTATTTACTGCACACAATAGCATGCTTCTACGACTTGGCAAACTTTACTATATTAACCAAATCCCCCAGTAATCATACCCTGCTGCTGTCCCTCCCGTCCCCAAACCACGCCCTCCCCAGGCTCCACCCTCAAACCTCCAGGGATTTCTCAGCAACCCTGCCTCTCCCTCCTATTCCCCGACCCACCCATTTGCCTGCTGGGATCTTCTGAGGCCCCCAGTCCCAGGGAGTCCCACTCCCACTCACCCTCTTCACCGTTCCCCTGGCTGCCTCTGGCCCAGCATCTGTCTGTGCAGGGCTCCGTTGCCCTGTCCAGTCCAGGAAATTAAATGCGCCATCAAGCTATTCATCATCCCAAGTACAGGACCGAAACACCTCCCGTCTCCAGCGTTAACTTTCATTGATGATCTAATTTAAACCAACTGCTTTTGCTAATTCAGAAATTAATGATGTGACCACTGCTAATTATGATGGGGGAGTAGATGGAAGTCGCGTGGCTGACGGCAGACTGGAATGATTTTAAAAAAACACCAAACTCTGAAAGAGGGATCCGATATCTGCAAGCTCTGCCGGTGTCCCAAGCAGAATATAATTGGATAATAATGCTAGTTTTGCAGGGGCTTCTCTCCGAAGCACCCAAGACTCAATTATGTGTTTCAAGCCCTTGGCAGACACACCTTTCAACTCAATGACGTCTTGGGTGGCTTCTCTCATGCCGCCAGTGAACATTGCCCTGAGGGTAAGAACATAACAATATAAGAAGAGCCCTGCTTGATCAGACCAGTGGTCGATCTAATCCAGCATCCCGTCTCACACAGTGGCCAACCAGCTCCTCTGGAGGGCCAACAACAGGCCACGGAGGCCGAGGCCTTCCCCTCCTGGTTTGTGTGGGCTCTTGACCAGATCCCCAGCTTCAACAGCTGCTCAAGCCTTGTATTGGGTAAAATGTAAAAAAATAAAATAAAATCATTTGACTTGGAAGCAAAGAAGCTTTACACAGTATCCCCAATCCCCCACATTTCCCAGTTAAGGGGGGAAATGCTGTTCAAACAGATTAGAAAGATGGTCTGACTCCAACGGTAGCAAGAGAAAGAGATTTCACGTACAAAAATTGAAGCACGTCTTACATAAATCTTACATGACATGTTCGCGTAGGTACATTTCACTTATTTTGAACAGATTCTCTTTGAAATGGTTAACTTGCTGCAGTTCCAAGCCCAGTCTGGGTAGACAGTACTGGCCTTGTGTCAGGTAGCCCTGTCATGGATCTGGAATGTGGAGGGGTGCTTTCCTCCTCCTCGTTCTCAGCTCTTCCCTGTCCAGCTACTGTGCGCTATCTCAGGCTTGACCTTGTAGTCTCCAGCTGCATTTTACTTGGCTGGGAAAGTAACGGCTTTTTGCTGTGCCCGCTTGCTTGCTTTTGCCCCTGCGCACAAATTATAAAAACTGGCTTCCGCTCACTGGGGGGGATGTTTGATTTCACTATAAGTCTGTCAGGACCCACAGCAAAACAACGAAGAACATGCTTCCAGGAAGGTTTTACTTTTATTGAAAAGCCATAGATGCAGTAACATGAACACTGTTAGGAATGGTGGGCTACCTGTGCGCATAATAGGATATAGGGCATTCGTATGTGCCCCCCCTAGCAATACCCAATTAGGTGGACTCCCGCGTGTGGGAGATTGCAAAAGCCTCTAACGGTAGCGAAGCTAGGAACGAAGAAGCTCCCACGGAAGGTAGACACCACAATCTCCTCCAGTAACACTTTACAGATAAGTGTTGCAGCTGTGAAGCAATTAAGTGCATGGGAAGGAATGCAAAGCAATTAGAAAGCCTCTCCACACTCATGGCAGCTTAGCTGACAAAGTCAGAGGCGCTTATACTGACAGCTATTCCTGACACAAGCTGTACACATGTTCTCTAGTACTGGAACCACTAATAAACAGTTATCTTCTTCTGAAGCCCTGTGTGGTGTGACCTGCCTAAGGAGCCTGACACCTTGATGGGCCACTGGATTGATTCAGTAGAAGGCAGCTTCTATTGGGTTAAATGTTTAAAAAAATGATTTGCCATGGAAGCACGGAGGCTTTTTCACATTAACCCTGGTCCTCCACATTTCCTGGTTAAGGGAAAAATGCTGTTCCAACAAAGTACACAGCTTTGATGTTCCCACAATTGTAATGTCTGGTGGTGGAAAGTGCAGGGGTCGTTTTGTAGAAAAAGAGCTAGGGGAACTCATTAGCATAACTCATTAGCATATGCCACACCCCCTGACATCACCGGAAGTGTGTCATAAGGCCACACATCCCGCCCCCAACGGTCCCGGCCGCTGCCGCCGGCCTTGCAGCTCCACTGCCGAGTCCCATGAGGGGCCCGGCAGTGGACCTGCAAGGCCAGCGGGAGTGCAAGGAAGCCCCGCGAAGGCCCTCCTTGGCCCCAGGCAGGCAGGGGTGGGGAGAGGCGGGGAGGAAGCAACTTACCCTCCCTCTTCTCCTTCCTCCTCCTGGCTGATTGAGGGCCGAAAGCGGGGCGGCCGGAAGCAGGGGGCGGGGCTTCGTCATGTGCCCCGCCCCCGTACCTCACCCAGGGGAACTGTGATCCCCCGCGATCCCCCCCGAAATGATCTCTGGGAAAGTTCCATCAAATCAGACCTGACCATAGGTGTTGCAAAGCAAGGGATGAACAGAGGTGGTTTTGTCATTGCCTCTGTGTAGGAACCCCTCACTTCCCTGGTGGTCTCCCATCCAAAAACTAACCAAGGGCGAATTTGCTGTGCTTTTGGGATCTGATGAGATCAGGCTAGCCTGTAGCATCCAGGTCAGTACATAAAACGTGCCATCGAGTCCCAGCAGACTCATGACAACCCCTTGTTGTTTTGAAGGCAGGGGACATTCAGAGGTGCTATGCCTGCCTCTGCACAGCAACCCTAGCCTTCTTTGGTGGTCTCCGATCAAACTACTAACCAGAGCTGCCCCTGCTTAGCTTTTGAGATCTGATGATATCATGGTAGCCTGTGCCATCTACGTCAGGGCAGGCAAATGCCTACCACTCCAAAACCTCTATCTTCTACTAAAAAAAAATAACTTTGAAAAAATATTCAGCACAACTCTAGTTTTCCTGATATTTTCAGAGTCAGTCCATTAAAGAAAAGTTGACTCAGTCCCTTACAGACTTCACATGTCATGAACTTGACCGGAATGCACGATCCTATTTCCTAAAAGGGATTTAGTCAGCACTCGGAAAGTACAAATGGCTCATCATTTTATTTATCGGTCCTGGCTTAAGTATGTGGCAGTGGGTGGAAATTTCAGAACCAGCCCTCTAAGTAAGACATGTTGTCAGCAAACCATCTTCTCTTATGTCTGTTGTGTGACATCAAAGATCCCAAAGGGTCTCATCAAGCAATTTTCATGCAAATATGCAAGTACTACTAACCTGCCCTTGGATATTCAGCATTAAATGTACCCCATGGATGAAGCATTTTAAGTATCATTAGATGTAATTAAGAAAAAATACCAACAGCCCTGAAATCCATACTGCCTTTAACTATAGTAATTTGTGTTAATGGAATGCTAGAGTAGAATCACTGAATAAATAGGAGTACAAGACAGGACTTTTCTGTATTGGTAACCTCTTCCAGATTAATATCTCCCAGTGCTTCAGCTCAGTGTAAACACGGTTCACAGGAAAGTGCTGTCAAGTCACAGCTAGGGGTGCGCACACACAAAAAAAGTAGTATTTTTCAGATTCATGTGTATTGAATCCAAAAAATTTCAGTTTCCCAGTATTCCCGAATCAAACCGATATTGGGATTTGGGAAATAATTGGGATTGCAAATTTTTCAGCTCAGCATGTAAAGGGACCATCCCTTTAAATGTGTTTTGCAAGCCACAGCACAAGTAAACCCAGAAGGTTCACCCTTCCAGGTTCACTCATGTGGTAGCTTGCAAAATGCATTTAAAGGGACCCGTCCCTCCAAGATGTGGGCAGATTGGCTTGGGGGGAGATCCTAGGGCTGGTCCAATGTGCAAAAGGGGTGGGAGTGTGTCAAACACTCCCCCTGCAAGCTAGAGGTATAAAACTGGTAGACGACTTCCTTGGGATGCCCCTCTATCGGCCCTCCAAGTTGTGTGCAGATTGGCTGTTGGGGGGAGATTCGAGGGTCCAATGTGCAAAAGGAGGGAGTGTGTTGAATGCCCTTACAAGCTAGAGGCATCAAACTGGCAGCAAACTTCCCTGGGTTGCCCCTCCATTTTCCCTTCAAGTTGTGTGTAGATGGGCTTTGGGGGGCAGAAGATCCTAGGGTCCAATGTGCAAAGGGGGGAAGTGTGTCAAACAGCCCCCCTGCAAGCTAGAGGCATGAAATTGGCAGCAGACCTCTCTGGGATGCCCCTCGATCTTCCCCCCAAGTTGTGTGCAGATTGGCTTTTGAGGGGGAGATCCTATGGTCCATGTGCAAAAGGGGGGAGTGTGTTAACCCCCCCACAAGCTAGAAGCATCAAACTGGCAGTGGACCTCCCTAGGATGCCCATCTACCTGCCCTCCAAGTTGTGTGCAAATTGGCTTTTGGGGGGGGGTCTGTGTGCAAAAGGCGATGGAATGTGTCAAACCTTGGCAAGGAGAAGCTATGATTCAGTATTGCCATGCCAAACCGAATAAAAGCCAAATAATATTGGCTTCTATCGAGATTCTCTATACTGGTAGCCGATTACAGATTACAGAATCTTTTGGCTTAGGAAATACCCCCAAAATACTTTATCAGTATTTATTCAGCTCTGTATTTATTCGGCTCAGTAGATACCAAATGCACACCTTTAGTCACAGCTGACTTATGATGACCCCACTCGGATTTTCAAGGCAAAAGACATTCAGAGGCGGTTTGCTGTTGCTGGCCTCTGTGAAAAGGAAATACCTATCAAAGTTGGAACTGGTGAGCGGTCTCCAACTCAGGCTCCTTAAAGTCAAGACTGGAGGCTGGAATTCGAGGTTCCGGAGGTCTAAAGTGCTACTCTGATGGTGGTGGTGGAAAGTGCCATCAAGTCGCAGACAATTTTTGGCAACCCTATAGAATTTTCAGCGCAAGAGACATTCTGAGGTGTTTTGACATTGCCTGGCTCTGCCTAGGAACCCTGAACTTCCTTGGTGATCTCCTGTCCAAATACTAACCAGGGCAGAACCTGCTCAGCTTCTGAGATCTGATGTGATCAGTCTAGCCTGGGCCATGCAGGTCAGGGCCAGAGGCTGTTCACAGCCTGGACCCGATTCACCCTTTGATGCTCTTTGTTGCTACCACATGACATATGTTTTAAGGTTTTGTAGGACATGGAGAGGAGAAGATTTATACCAAGGTTTAGAAGCCTGTTCTTGGGAATTTTAATCTTTACATTAGAAAAACAGCAGCATAGTTGTGTTTTCCATTTTTAGAACATAAGAGAAGCCAATGTGGTATCAGGCTAATGGCCCATCCAGTCCAACACTCTGTCACACAGTGGCCAAAAACACCAGGTGCCATCAGGAGGTCCACCAGTGGGGCAAGGCCACTAGAAGCCCTCCCACTGTTGCCCCCCCCCCAAGCACCAAGAATACAGAACATCACTTGCCCCAGCCTGAGAGTTCCTATCTATACCTTGTGGCTAATAGCCACTGATGGACTTCATAATAATTGGAGATGCCGATACTCCTGAAAACAAACATGCATTCTCTATAATGTAAGGAGGGAGTCTCCTGTTTTCTAGAAAAGGTACCCCACATCTGCATCAGATGTGTCCATCATGTTTAGTGGTGAAGCACTCTAATATACTTTTAAATTAGGAGATGTGCATTCAGAGTGTGTCCAAAGGAGGAGCTATGTGTTGTTGTTGTTGTTGTTGTTGTTGTTGTTGTAGCAAAATTAGACAGGAGTCGTCACACCTTAAAGGCTAAAACCAAAATATTTTAGCATAAACTTTTTGTGAGTCAGAGCTCATTCTTAAGTGCATGATACAGTCTGACTTTATGTACAGTGGATGGGGGAATGTTACAAAGGAAGGCTAGCTCGAAACAAGATCCAACCGAAGATGTAACCAATCAAAATCTGGCTGAACATACAGTTGGTTAACCTTGGACGAGTAACCATCAAGCAAAGTTCCCTCTGACGTTAGGATATGAATTCCTTACATTACTTTTTCCCCCATGCCACATTATCTATGGCTACCCTCTGTTTCCAATTCCCATTTTGCAATGCCATCTTTCTGTTTCTGTTGCCTTGGTGCAGTGAGGGGTGGGAGAGTGAAGGGAGAGAGTGACTCAGCACAGTCATTCCTGATTAGCCTATTGACCAACCAGGAAATGTTGCCCATGCTCTTATGGCACAGAAACATCATCGACCAGCATTTCTGTGCTCAGCATTTCTTCTGATCGCTGGCTTAGGAACAGGCCTCACTATGAATCAGCAGAGATGCTTTTTGCCCGATCAATTTTAGATGCTGGGAACAAGAACTGTACAAAATGGCTCACAAACTTACTGGGACAAATGACTGGGAATGTGGTCTCTAATAATGTGTACAGCTTATTGTAGTAGGATTGCATAAGAACATAAAGAGAAGCCAATGTTGGATCAGGCCAATGGCCCATCCAGTCCAACACTCTGTCACACAGTGGCCAAAGATACCAGGTGCCATCAGGAGGTCCAGCAGTGTGGTCAGGACACTAGGAGCCCCCCTCCCCAAGCACCAAGAATACAGAGCATCACGTGCCACAGACTGAGAGTTCCTATCTATACCTTGTGGCTAATAGGCACTGATAGACTTCTGCTCCATATGCTTATCTAATTCCCTCTTGAAGCCGTCCTTGCTTGTAGCCACCGCCACCTCCTGTGGCAGTGAATTCCATGTGTTAATCACTCTTTGGGTGAAGAAGTACTTCCTTTTATCTGTTCAAACCCGACCGCTCAGCAATTTCATTGAGTGCCCACGAGTTCTTGTCTTGTGAGAAAGGGAGAAAAGTACTTCTGTCTCAACCTGCTCTATCCCATGCATAATCTTATAAACTTTGATCATGTCAACCCCTCAGCCATCATTTCTCCAAGCTAAAGAGCCCCAAGCATTTTAAACTTTCTTCACAGGGAAAGTGTTCCAACCCTTTTATCATTTTAGTTGCCCTTTTCTGCACTTTTTCCAAAGCTATAATATCCTTTTTGAGGTGTGGTGACCAGAACTGTATGCAGTACTCCAAATGAGGTTGCACCATTGATTTATACAGAGGCATTATGATACTGGCTGATTTGTTTTCAATCCCCTTCCTAATAATCCCCCGCATTGCGTTGGCCTTTTTTACTGCGGTTGCACACTGTCTCGACATTTTCATTGAGCTATCTACTATGACTCCAAGATCTCTCTCTTGGTCAGTCTCTGCTGTTTCAGACCCCATCAATATGTATTTATAGTTAGGATTTTTGGCTCCAATGTGCATCACTTTGCACTTGGCCACATTGACCCCATTGCCACTTTGATGCCCACTCACCCATCCTCAACAGATCCCTTTAGAGTGCATCACAATCCTCCCTGGTTCTCACCACCCTGAACAACTTCATGTCATCTGCAAATTTAGCCACTTCACTGCTTACTCCCAACTCCAAATCATTAATAAGCAAGTTAAAAAGCATTGGACTGAGTACTAATCCCTGTGGTACCCAACTGCTTACCACCCACCACTGAGAAAATTTCCCATTTATACTCACTCTCTGTTTCCTATTAATTAGCCAGTTTTGGATCCGCAAGAGGACTTGTCCTTTTATCCCGTGACTATTGAGCTTACTTAGGAGCCTTTGATGAGGAACTTTATCAAAAGCTTTCTGGAAGTCAAGGTAAACAACATCTATTGCGCAAGCACCGGGTTGGACCAATCCCAGATTTTGGCAGCTTGCCGTTGAAACTCTGTCGAGTATTCCCGCACTGTCAGCTTGCCTTGCTTGAAAGTGCAATATAACGCTTCTGCCTTCTTGCCCATGGTGCGGTCCTCGAACCGGGCTCTCAGCGCCCACATAAACGCATCTATGTTCCCCAATTCCATCGCCTCCAGGTTGTGAAGGCTCACATACCAGCTGGTCGCCACTCCCCGCAAGCGGGAAGCAATAAAGTCCACTTGTTGCTCCTCGTCCAGGAACAAATGGGCCCAACGTTCAACAAACTTCATCCCCCGTAAAATAAAGAAAGAGAGGTTCTCGGGATCGCCATCAAAAGTAACATCCAGTAAGTCTTTTGGCCAGGGCATAGCCAGCGGAGGTACAGAGGCTGCAGGTGGTGGTCCTGGGGGGCCCCGGTGGTAGTGGCTCTAGCCGCGGCGGTGGTTGCGGTGACGGGGGCGGTGGCAGCGGAGGTGGTTGAGGAACTGGCTGGCCAGGTGAAGGGGGAGGAATTATTGGCAGGGCCAGTGGCACGGCCAGTTGGTTCTGCACCACCTGGGCCACTATCCCCAGAAGGTTCTGGAGCAACTGCCCCATGTCCCACATTATAGTGCGACAGTCCAATTCCAGGCTATCCAGCCTCCCATCCACATCTCTTCCCGGGCTTAATGAAGACCTTGATGGGAACATGATGGATTTGCTCGGGGTCATCACGAAGCTCCCTGAGCTCGACCGGGGGTCAAACATACTGTCCCGACTCCGACTCCCGGGCATTGACCAGATAATCTGTGTGGAGTCCCCCAAATGTCAGCCCCAATCCCTCTCCTTCCAGCAGTAAGTTACTCCTCTTCCCAAGTGTACAGGGATAAACAACACTTCAGGCCAGCCAATGGCCCCTCCATCCATAGACACCGGGCCTCCTGGGCTTGCCCTCGTCAGTGGGGCCGTCGTCACTGGAACCCCCATTCCCGTAGTCATCGGGGGGGGGGTAGTTCAGGTGCTGTCATGGGGACCGTCACCGGTACCGTCGTGGTTGTTGGGGCAGGGACCCCTGTCCCACCGGATCCGCTCATCTCGTTTGGGAGAGATTCAGTCCAATGGGGAAAATGGAATTCCTAACAATTCTGTCAGGATCAAAAGCATGCAAATCTCCACACATGTTCCAAGGAATCGTTATGCTTTATTAGACTACAGATCTGTTGCCAGCTTATACAGGTACATTGTTAGGAATAACTGTGAAGGCTGAGGCATCAGTACATATACCATGACGCTGCAATGGGCTAAGCAAATGAAATCCAAGTGCGCGCGTGGGAAATCTCCCGGTGGGATATTAGGTCATGATCGGGAAACTCCCCGTGCATCATGAGAGCAGAAATATTCACACCGACAGTGGAATGCAAGCCCTCCCTCCTCCACAAGGTTATGCAGACACAGTCTGGCTCGGCCAGTTCGCACCATCTCATGAGCGCCTCCCGATAGTTGTTTACAGCAGTTTAAGCTAAGCAAGCAAGCAAGCATGCGCTCAGGCGCTACAGATGAAAACAATGAAAGCATGGCAGTTAGCTGACAATTTCCCGGATCTCCTCTGGAACCCTTTTTTAAAGATGGGAGTGACATTAGCTACCTTCCAGTCCTCAGGAATGGAGGCAGATTTTAATGAAAGATTATATATTTTTGTCAGGAGATCCACAAGTTCACATCTGAGTTCTTTCAGAACTCTCGGTTGTATGCCATCCGGGCCTGGTGATTTATCCGTTTTTAAGTTATTTCTCAGTCGTAGGAACTCCTCTATTATGTAATTTCTGTACCTCTTCATGTGTCATGTCAATACTAATGCTGTGCTTCTGTTTATTTCTGGTGGTTCCGGAGTCCTAAAATCCTACTGCATTGGTTACACTGACTGTCCCATTTTATTGATTGTATAGAGTCACTCTGTGTAATCTGCTTTGAGTCCCTGTGAGAAAGGCGGACTATAAATAATGTAAGTAATAGTAATTTTAAAAAAAATGGTTGGAGAAGGCAGAGGCCTTGCTTGCAGTTGCTGGTGGTCAGGCTGGGAAGGGAAAGGGGGGGCTGCCTAGGCTAAAACCTCCCCTCTCCCAGGAAATTTGTGCATAGCTGACACCTTCAGGGAAAGAGGCAAAAGGTTTGCTTTTACTCAGGCCGATTTCCCACAAGCTCTGCTCCACGCTCACTCTTCCCTTTTGCCCGGATGGTACGTGTCAATTTCACACAAGCTGCTGCGCGGCCACATTTTGCCCCGTGGCTTTGCACGATTTCCCCCACGTCTACTCACTCCTTAAAAAACAGGATTGAGTAGATGTGGGGGAAATCACGCAAAGCTGCGGGGCAAAATGTGGCCACGCAGCAGCTTGTGTGATATTGACACGTACCATCGGGGCAAAGGGAAAGGGCAAGCGTGGAGCAGCGCTTGTGGGAAATCGGTCTCAGTGTAAGGCAGAAAGAGCTACCAGGCCAATAGAGGGAGGAAACTGCCCTTCTGAGACTTTTGATTGGCAGCATGTCTGCCTGCTTTCCCCCTTCTAACAGTAAAAAAACCCACATATGGAGGGGGAGGCAGGGCAAAACAAGTGAGAGACAAGGGGCGATTCTGCCTCTAGCATTCACTCTACGTTTTCTCAACCGGGAGGGGAAAGTGCAGCTCAAAACCACATTCAGATACCCCGGGGCAAGGCCGTACTAACTGCAAAGTCACCCCTGAATGGCCATAAATGTATGCAGGAGGTACCATAAAAAAATCCCATGATCAAAGAAAGCAAAAGCGGCATGGAGTGTGGAGGGTACCATAAAATCCGATGGACAAAGGAAGCGAAAGCGGCATGGAGTGCGGAGGGTACCATAAAACCTGATGGACCAAGAAAGCAAAAGTGGCATGGAGTGCGGAGGGTACCATAAAACCCATTGGACAAAGGAAGCAACAGCGACATGCGATGCAGAGGGGGATTTCTGTTCCAATGTGGATTTCGTAAAACAACGGAGGGAACAGCGAATACAGAATCAGCCAAGTTCTCTCTCTCTCTCAACTTAATAACAGCCAAAGGAGGACCCGACAATGTCCAAGTCGATCGACACACATGCTGAACGAGGATCTGTACATTTTTTATATGTGTAGAGCATATAGGCACAGGGAAGCAACACCCACAGCCTCCCTGATCCTGGTGTATGAAGAATTTAATTCCCCCAGTGAATTTAATTTACCGCGATCCCAGTGTATGAAGAATTTAATTTTCTCTAACCAAGCCAGCCATCTCCTTGATGGATAGCAAGCAGTAAGATAAGCTAGGCTGGAGCCGAAAGAAAAAAAGCCAAAGTGCATGAACACAAGTGAACGGTGCATGTGTCTGTGAAATGCACGGCCCTTTGCTGTATCTGCTCACGGACTGTCCCTCAACCCCAAACTCTCACATCAGGATCCCACCACAGTCCATGTAAAATCAGGATCCCACCGCAGTCTACGTACAATCTTCCTCTTCTTTGCTGACATCTCCTCCTCCTCCTCCTCCTGCACAAATATTTGCAAACTGGTTGAACATATGCAGATGTTTGATGGTGATGGAGAACAGACTGTGAGCTGAAATGGTAGGTGATCAAACATCCCTGGTTACAGTGTAATAAAGCTGATATGAATTTGTTATATAGAGAGATGCCCTGCCTAGACTAAGAAACTACCTGGTATCTATCTGCAATGGACATTCTTCAACCGCTGATTCAAAATCATTTATGCATTTTCATCAACACACATGTGAAGGATTTCAGTCACTTTAAGAACATTTCTAAGGAGATACACAAATTGTCATAAGATCTCTGCTTCCAGCTTAATTCTCAAGTATTCCCAGAAATCTGCCCAGTTTTCCCTTCAGCCTCTTCACAAACTTCTCCGACTGCAGCACCACCTGGTCCTCCTCCAGGTTCCATTCCTTCACCTGGCAGGGCTCTTTTTGTAGCAGGTACTCATTTGCATATTAAGTGACACACCCCTAATGTAGCCAATCCTCCAAGAGCTTACAGTGGCTCCTGTAAGAAGAGCTCTGTAAACTCTTGGAGGATTGGCTACATTAGGGGTGTGTGGCCTAATATGCAAAGGAGTTCCTGCTACACAAAGAGCCCTGCGTGGAACAATCCACTGGCCTGGATACTGGCTGCTGCTTACTAGCAGAAGCTTGTCTTTCCTATTGCTTCAGAAGCACCAGCATGCTCCTCGCCTTTTAAAGCCCTCCCAGTCATAGGTCCATATCTGGTTTGGCTTGAACTCCATCAGAGACGGAAGGGATACTGCTGATGCTGCTAACTCGAATACCTGGCATGCCTGTGAGGGAGAAAAGAGACGCGGGGCCCCTGCGGGCTCCTCTCTTCTCTGGTCTGCCAGGCAACAGTTAGTCCCCCTCCCTTCCAGTGGGAAGGCACCTCTCAAAGGAACTCAGTGCCACTACTCATGGTGGTGGAGGAGCTCTTAGTGCTGCTGCCTTCTAGGAGCCCATGTCAAGCCATGGAGCCATCCATCTGCTCAACCAGTGCGTCCGTCTGCCATCTCGCCTCTCCCTCCCATCACGTCTGCCTACACCCCATGACAAAGTTGAAACCCGGGCTGATCCTGTCCTCATCCAACAATAGCTGCTAGTCAGCCCACCACCCTCACCCGACTCCACAAATGCCACCAACCCGACTGCCTCTCCTCCACCAGCTTTTCAAGTCTGATGTCTCTAGCTTGCACAGGATCTGTTCTATACACTCCTGAACCTGCACCTGTCAAAATTAGGTTTAGATGGCTCTTGCATAAGGTAGAAGCCCCAAACTGACAGTGGATCTCTGGCTGACTCTTCTGTACCTGCCCTCCAAGTTTGGCGAGGATAGGATTTATGGGTCAGAGTTACGCGGTCATTTCTCCAGAAAGTACTTTCCTGGGGGCACCTTCTTTGGGGGGCCATAACTCAGACCCTGTTAATCCAATCCTCACCAAACGTGGAGGGCAGGTAGAGAAGAAGACAAGAAGAAGAGACTGGATTTATACCCCACTCTTCACTACCCAAGGGAGTCTCAGAGCGGCTTACAAACTCCTTTCCCTTCCCCTCCCTACAATAGACACCCTGTGAGGTAGGTGGGGCTGAGAGAGCTCTTTTTCTGCTCTTTTCCAAGAACAGCTGTGCCAGAACTATGGCTTGCCCAAGGTCATCCAGCAGGTGCAAGTGGAGGAGTGGGAAATCAAACTGGTTTTTCCCAGATTAGAGTCCGCGCACTTAACCACTACACCAAACTGGCTCAGAGGAGAGTCAGCCGAAGGTCCCCTGCAAGTTTGCTGTCTCTAGCACACTGGGTGAGGGGTGTTCTACCAGCTCACGAACCTCACAAACTGGTTCATAAGGCAGCTAGAAGTCTGTGATGGTCTGTGGTTCATATGTGGGGCATGCCACAGAACACAAACTGAACCCCATTTTCTTGGTTCGTGCCCATCCCTATCTATGGCCCATTTGGTTGGTTTTGGGTGAAGAGAAAAGAACCATCTTGTCTTTCGTGTCTCCCTGAAAACTTTGATGAGCATGAGTAGGGACAAGCTGATCTTCAATTTCTCTCTATCCCAACCTTTCCCCTGTGCTCCAGCCTTGCTGGAATAGGGAGAAAAGCTCTGTGGTAGACTGGGGAAGAGGTGGATGAGCTCAACGGGCACCAGCCTAGAGTCATCTTTTGATCTCCACCTCCCAACTTCTCACTACGTCTCTAGAAGGTGGGGACAGTGTGTGTTCAGCAGCTATTTGCAGTCAGTTTGTGTTCAGCAGCCATTTGGACCATTCATCAGGATTTGAAAAAACTGGGCAGTCGGCTCCCTTGTGTTTGGGACTAGCCAAAAACATTTGCCATGCAATCCATAGCTGCCCTAAATCCAACCCCCTGTTTCCTTTATAGATCTCTCGATCCAGCCCATTTTTTTACAGTTCATGCATTCCACTGTTGGTCACCAAGCAAGAGCTCAAACAATATACAGGCTTATGTGGGTTTGCCAGCCTCCAGGTGGGGCCTGGAGATCATCCAGAATTTCAGTTTATCTCCAGACTACAGAGATCAGTCCCCCTGGAGAAATCGGGTTGCTTTGGAGAGTGGACTCAACACCCTTACATCCTACTGAGGTCCCTCCCTTGCTCAAATACCCCCAGATTTCCTAAGCCGTAGCTGGCAGCCCTAGGTTTGTGGGAACTGGCCTTCAGTCTTGAGCAGTAAAAGGACAGAAACACATTCACAGGAAAGAGCTAGTGGGTCTGGGGAAGTAAATTCTTGCATTCCTTTCCATCAATTTCCCTTCTGGAAACGGTCCAAAATGGTTGATTGAGATGTATATTCAAGCGCGCCGCCATTCCATACTGCTATCCCGTGTAGCCCAATCACTTAAACATTTGCATAATCTTTTGAGTCGATGGATGTAGCCCCGTCTGATTTCCATTCTCTGTTCGTATTCCAGCACTGCACTGTTCACAAATTGGCAAAACATCATTGACTTCAGCAAAGCTTCCAGTAGTACAGCCGTACAAGTAGATTCCTTATTGCGATTCTTTGTACTGGAAAATGCAAAATGGCAATTAGGCGTATGCTGGACGAACAAGTTCTTGCCACTCTGTTAATTTGCCCATAACACTGAAAAAATCCATGCAAACCGAGAAGTGTAGAAAGAAGGTTTCCTTTAAAATGGCTGTGATTCTATTCGGCGAGAACAATATAAATCCCAGCGCACCTTCCCTTTTATGAGGCTTGATGCTGTTTCTGTAATTGTGATGTACATCTGAAAAGGCCGTACACGTTTGAAATAAACGCCCCATTCACTGGCCCAACCATATGATTTGAAGTCTTTTATTAGTATTACATTGTACAGAAAAAATGTCAGGGCCACTTGCTATTATGTTCCAATCTGCATTGGTATTTCCCACCATTGTGCCAATGATCTCACATCATCTCACAAATTTCTGTCTGCATTTCATGCCGCATCCACTCTCCTATTGTTTAATCTCAGCAGCGCCTGTCTTCATCATTTTATTGCTATTTAGTGGTGACTCTGAGGTCCCTATGGTGTTGCATTGCCTTATCTGGATTTGGTTTTAAGGTGCTACAATTGCTCCTCCCCACCCTCGTGCCGCTGTGAGCAAAAAAGCAGACAACTGGAGCCAAATCCCCCGCCCCTCTTTTCTAAGGAGATACACAAATTGTCATAAAGGAAACAAGTTAGCTGAAAATCCAGTTGCCTGCATTTAAAAGCAGCCAGGGAACATTTTTTTGTGATCATATTTTGGGGAGGGGGGGGTTGAAGCATGCCCACCCCTTGAACCATTTGCTATTTCCTGGTGCAGTCCCCAGCACGCCCTGCCTGGCAACCGCTGGCTTTTTTGTTTTTTACCCAGTTTGTTCCATCTTTCCTCCCCCCTGCCTCCCTATCTGCAAGGTCACCCCCCTTTACTTTCTGTTTTTTTGGGGGGGTGTATGAGTCTGGGGTCATCCTCCCCTGTCGTTTCACTTCAGGGGCGAGCTAATTCAGACCTCCAGACAATTAGCAAGATCCTCTCCTCTTGAGTAGGTCTTCTGTCCCTGGGTTCCCCTCCCAGGATGAAAGGAAGCTCTCACTGATTGCACCGTCCCACACACTTGCTTTCTCCAAAAGTCAACATATCTTTATTTAAGAGGAGCAAAGATTAAAAAAGCACAGCTCCGGAGATAAAAACACTGAGGCAATGTACTGAGTGGGCTGAAGGAGTAGTTCTCAAGCTGTTAGAACGGAGACGGTCCGGAGCAGAGTGCTGAGAAGTTGGAGTTATTCTCAACAGGAGGTTGGCAAGGATATAACCAGGAGAAAAGGAGAACGAAAAGTCCTTTATCAGAAAGCCGCCTCGGCGGAAGAAAACTTGCTTTTTTTCTCCTGAACTGTTGTCTCTGTTCCACTGCCAGCCTGGTCAGTAATGGTGCGTCAATTAGCTGCAGGTGCTGCTTGAACCATTGCCAGGTTTTCTTATATCCTCCCTAAGGGACCCAGATGGTATTTTGCTTCAGCAACTTAAGGGGGACACACCACAATACCAAATAATATTTCTATACAGGGGATCACAGGTCCTGTTTACTCCCCGCAGTGCAGTGCCCTGCCGGTGCTCCTGGGATGCTGCTCCTCCCCCCTCTCGCATGCACTCTCCCTAAACAGCTTGCATTCTGAGGCAGACAGAGGAGAGCTTTATACTGAGCCAAATGGGAAGCTGGCACCACAGCAGCATGGAACAGCTTTACATAGCAAGTGCAGATTGGACCTGTGGCTGTTTTGAACGCAGAGATGAACTCCTCCCTCCGTGAACCAAACAGGGAAGTCGAGGCCCCACATCTAACCTGGAAGGTGCTTCTTCCCTCGAAAGGCAAGAGGTTGCCTTCCAGCAGGGGTCCCCAACATGGTGACTCTAGGTACCACGGTGCCCTCGAAACCTTTCCTGATGCTTGCCAAAATGGATAGGGCCAGATGGCGCTTCTGAACAGCAGGGCTTCTGATCAGCTGTGTAGATTTTTTTAAAAAAATGCTGCCTTTGCAGCAGCTGTCACCAAAGCATGAGGATCTTCACCGAGTGACTGAAAGTAAGCTGTTTGTATGCAAAGAATACTTTAAAACAATGGGTGCATTTCAAAAGGCAGTCTTTGATTCCCCTTGCCGCTTAATCCCACTGGCTTTGGCAATATGGGCAAGCAAATGTTAGCCAAATTGCCTTATTATCAAAAATGGGGGAATTATGAATATTAAAAGGCAATGGCATAAATGATGGAGCAATAACCTGTGTATACAGGAGTCCAACTTATCCAGATCCCCAGAAATAGACGCAGAGACTAGATCTTAAAAGATAATGGAATGGTTTCTTATACTGGTTTCTTTACAGATATGTTGTCAAAGGCTTTCATGGCCGGAGTTCATTAGTTGTTGTAGATTTTCCGGGTTGTATGGCTGCGGTCTTGGCATTGTAGGACATGACATTTCGCCAGTAGCTGTGACTGGCATCCTTAGAGGTATAACACAGAAAGACAGAGTACTCTCTGTGTCAAGGTCCTCTCCACACTCCAGTGGGTACCTTTGGGAAAGCTGTTCCTCTAATGCAACCCTTTGTCCCTGACCATGGAGAAAGGAGGCAAGCCATTGCAAGGCAAGTCCCTGAACTCCTGTGTCGGTGACTTGGTAGATCAGTAACTGATGGTCAACCATGTCAAATGCTGCCGACAGGTCCAACAGCAACAGTACTGCTGATCCACCTTGATCCAGATGCCTCTGGAGATCATCTGTGAGGGCAACCAGTGCTGTCTCCGTCCCATGGCCCAGGCGAAAACCAGACTGGAAGGAACCTAAAATGGTACAGTACAGTACAGTACAGTACAGTAACAGAGGGTCACTGTAGATGGTGACTGCAGCCATGTAATTAAAAGACGCCTGCCCCTTGGGAGAAAAGCTATGGCAAACCTAGACAGCATAATAAAAAGTAAAGACATCACCCTGCCAACAAAAGTCCATATGGTCAAAGCGATGGTATTCCCAGTAGTACTGTATGGCTGTGAGCGTTGGACCATAAGGAAGGCTGAGCGTTGAAGCATAGATGCTTTCAGATTATGGTGCTAGAGAAGACTCTTGAAAGTCCCTTGGATTGCCAGGAGATCAAATCAGTCAATCCTAAAAGAAATCAACCCTGACTGTTCCCTGGAAGGCCAGATACTGAAGCTGAAGCTCAAATACTTTGGCCACCAAATGAGAAGGAAGCACTCACTGGAGAAGACCCTGATGCTGGGAAAGATTGAAAGTAAAAGAAGAAGCAGATGGCAAAGGATGAGATGGTTAGAGAGTGTTATCCATGCAACAAACATGAAATTGAGCAAACTCCGGAGGACGGTGGAAGACAGGAGGGCCTGAAGTGATGTGGTCCATGGGGTTGTGGAGAGTCGGGCTTGACGGTGCGACTGAACAACAACAACAACAACAACAAAAGCTAGTGTTCTTGCTGAAAAAAAGAGAAAAAAGGAATGTGGCAGCAACTGGCACACAGGTCATGAAAAGCGAACCCGGGTCCATAAACAATATGGCAGCATAGCTGACATGATGCTACATTGATCCTTTTTGCTTTTACTTAACTTTATTTTTTATTTTTGTGGTAAGGAGTTCTGAAGGATGATACAATTAAGAAAGAGTTGATGTTTGGAGGATAAGCCATTTCCAGTGGTGTCTGGAAAGAAGAACTGTGTGTGCTGTTGTTAAGATGGCTGCTGGAATTGTTTCAGTTAGGGTCTATAGGATAGGATGGCAACTAGTGAGAGCTTTGGGGGTGGGGACATGGGAGATCATGATGTTGCATGTGTCATTACATCATTCCCACTGAAAACCATATGGGAAGGAGGAGGAAGAGGAGGAGGAGATTGGGTTTATACCCTGCCCTTCACTTAGAATTTCAGAGCAGCTTACAAATTCCTCTCCCTTTCCCTCCCCACAACAGACACCCTGTGAGGTAGGTGGGGCTGAGAGAGCTCTTTCAAGAACTGCTCTTTCAAAGACAGGTCTGTCAAAAATACGGCTTGCCCAAGGTCATCCGGCAGCAGCAAGTGGAGGAATGGGGAATCAAACCTGGTTCTCCCAGATTAGAGTCCGCGCACTTAACCAATGCACCATAAAGTTTCCAGCAATTCCTAGAGCGACTCTCTGTCACTTCTAGATTTTCACCGAAAGTGATGTAAAGGTGCACATGCTGCTGCTGGGTTTTAAAAACTTTTCCTCCTACCACCACTTGGAGTGGGAATGGGCAATATATCTTGGGGATGGGGGGGGTTTCCCCAATCCAACTAGAGGAGTGGCAAACCCACTCTAGGCCCAAGCCGCCTTGAGCCGGTTCGCCGGCAAGGCGGGATACAAATGGAAAATAATAAAAAAATAAAAAAATAATATGCAGGGTTGCAAGCTGGCACCTGGCACCTGGTGGGACACAGGGGTGGAGATGTGAGGGACACCATCATATCAATTACATTATTCCATTTCTGCTATGGCGAGGGGAGCTGGCACCCCTAATTATATGTAAATTTGCCCGTTGAGTTCACAAGCCGCTGGGATCAGTTCTTTGTGGAACCCGGAGGACCGTCCTAAGTTCCCATTAAAACAGTTTTATTTAAGTTTTATTGAAGTTTCATTATTTCCCAAACTAATTTGAGGACCCCGATCAAAAGGCACAGAGGGTTTTAAATAAACGAACAATCTGTTCCAGCTACTTGATAAGCAAATATCCAGAGAAGTTTGGCATGGCTCTAAATTAAATCAAGAGTCAATTTTACTTCTGTGACTAATGGTTTTAAAGACACATTTATCACATCAAGCTCTTTTCATGGCAATCCCGAGTGGAGTCAACAAGCTTCTAAGAGCATTGAGGGCAAAGAACTTAGATGGGGATAAATCTGTGTAGGATTGCACTGTGCGTCTTTGTCCAAATTTACATTTTGGCAGTCAATAAGGCAGGAGTCGCAGTCGCTCATTTCATTAAAGTTTCATTAAGTTAGTGCTTTAGTGATTACTGCAAGCCTCCAGAAGGATCCTTTTGATTAAAGAGAAAGTTATAAATATTAAAAATAAACAAATACATAATTGCTATCACAATACACAATTTTAATGCTCTTTGCTGAGGCGGCGAAGCAGACCTCCCGTCAGTGCTTCTTCTGAGGTGAAGGAAATTGGAATGTGCCCCTGAGAAAACAAGATTACACACACTGGATTCCATTAATTCCTGAATAAATCTTAAACTCTATGAATATATCTATTTTCTCCATGGCTGTAATAATAATAATTTTTTTTTAAGGTTTCATGTGTTAATGTAGAAATATTTCCAGCTAAACCAAGCAGGCTTTCTGGAGATACGGCGTCAAACCTGAGGTAAAAGATGAATACTTATCTGAGGGTTGTTGTTTTTTAAAAAAATCTTTGCATCCCTCTCAAATGTTTTCAATTTCCCAACATTGTACGAGATTGGTGTTACTTAAACTAACTAGCCTGGCTCACAATAATTAAAAAACAGAAGCATTCATAAGACTGAATGCCACATTGAATGCCAGTACTCCCATCTCTAGTTCCAGCTCCTGCCAACCTAGCAGTTTGAAAGCAAGAAATTGCAAGTAGATAAATAGGTACCACTTCGGTGGGAAGGTAACAGCGTTCCGTGTGCCTTCGTGTTTAGTCATGCCAGCCACATGACCACGGAAACGTCTTTGGACAGCGCTGGCTCTTCGGCTTTGAAACGGAGATGAGCACCGCAACCCTAGAGTCGGATTCGACTAGCTTTCGAGCAAGGGAACTTTTACCTTTACCTTTTTACTCCTTTTAAAGCTTTATACATTCCAAGTAAAACTACTCTAATAGTAAGTCTACTTTTAATAGTCTGCATTTGATAAAATAAAAAAAATCTGTCAAATTTCTGGATTCAATAAGGCAGACCTCTGAAATTACAACTGATCTTCAGACTACAGAGATCAGGTCCCCTGAAGAAAATGGCTGTTAGAGGGTGGACTATCCAACTTTATAACCTGCTGAGGTCCCTCCCCACTCCAAGCCCTCCCCTCCTCAGACCCCCCCCTGATCTTCAGGAATTAACCAATCTGGAGTTGGCAACCGTACAAGTATAGAATGGAAGTTAGGCAAATGCAGGTGTAACCAGTAGCCACTTATTAAGTAATCATTATTATTAGTAATCTATATATGTAATAGCCTAGGTCCCCTCTGCGTGTGGATACTTATTTCCATGGATCTGGGTCACATTGTTCTATCCACATAGAACATCAGTCTACAGCAATAGGCAGTCAACTTTTCCCAGTCTTGGAAGTCCCTCCCCCATTAAGCAGGGTAGCTCCAGACTAAGATTCAAATCTTTGTGGCAGCTTCCTGAAAACAGATGAGGTCTTTCATCCTGTTTATTTGCTCTCTTGAAGACGATAGGCCAACCTTCTAGTCTCTTGGAAATAGACATCTGATTCTAAAGAGCCCTGTAAGTGTAGAAGTAGAGAACTTTTAAATGTCAATATATGTTTTGTTTTGATTAAGAAATCTGATATCCTAATAATAATAATTCTGTTTTCTTTATTTCATTATTCTGCCTTTGTATTTAAGCACTAAGTAAAAGTTAAAGGTTCCCTTGCTCGAAAGCCAGTCGAATCCGACTCTAGCATTGCGGTGCTCATCTCCGTTTCAAAGCCGAAGAGCCAGCGCTGTCCAAAGACGTTTCCGTGGTCATGTGGCCGGCATGACTAAACACCAAGGCGCATGGAACGTTGTTACCTTCCCACCGAAGTGGTACCTATTTATCTACTTGCAATTTCTTGCTTTCGAACTGTTAGATTGGCAGGAGCTGGGACTAGAGATGGGAGCTCACTCTCTCATGCGGCACCCGGGTCTCAAACTGCTGAACTACCGACCTTCCACACCCTGCAGTTCAGCGTCTTAACCACTTGAGCCACCGCACTATGCTACCATTAATTTATGTTTTGCTTTCATCTGATGAACTGAGGCATCCGCAGACAAGGACTTGAGGTCTTTAACCGCTTGGGCCTAGGGTACCTGTGGGACAGTCTCTTCCCACTCTATCCAGCCTGCCAGTTAAGGTCTGCCTCACAGGCCCAGCTCCTCTGCCCCTGCCTTCAGAGGTGATGCAGGAAGTGACAGGGCATTTTCTGTAGTGGCACCTCATTTCTGGAACACTCTCTCCCTTGAGGCTCACCTGGGGCCTACTCTACTAGGCACCAGGACAAAAACATATTATCACCCAGGCTTTTAAGTAGACATTTTACCTTACCAGCATTTTTATAGATGGGCCATCGGTGTGATCTAACATGGATTTTCTTATGTTATTATGTACTTATTCTATTTGTGGATAGTTTATATGCTGCCTATGTTCAGTGGCTGGTTTTAATGGCTTGTTGTTTTGTATTGTTGCATTATTTTAATTTAAAGCCAGCTTGGAACTTGGAAGAGACAGCCCAGAAATATAAGAAGGAAGGAAGGAAGGAAGGAAGGAAGGAAGGAAGGAAGGAAGAACAAAATGAAAATTCAATCATTGTTCAGTGTCAGTTTCTACCTTCTTTGCTGTCCAGTGTCGGCTCCTTCAGGGAACAGCA
>NW_015169230.1:227672-240387 GCF_001447785.1 Gekko japonicus | reverse complement strand
GGAAGGAAGGAAGGAAGGAAGGAAGGAAGGAAGGAAGGAAGGAAGGAAGGAAGGAAGGAAGGAAGGAAGGAAGGAAGGAAGGAAGGAAATTCCAGCTAATGGCATGAGATAAATAATATTTTGTGATTTGTTTTTTAAAAAGTAGGGATCTGTTTGAGGCTGTAGTGAAAAGATTTGATTTTTAAAAGTAATTTGCATGGGCCATAGGTCTCCCACAATATGCATGTAAATAAAGCTCAGATGACAACTAATTCTGTTCTCAAGATTTATAAAACATACCTTTCAGTGGAGAAGGACGGATGAGAGAATGCTGGTCAAACATTTTGTCTGTATGGAAAACCACAGCAGTACCTTGGGCAGTCTATAAATAACATGCCCCCCCACCCCAACAGGCAGCAAAATGCTGGAATGCACAGAGAATAAGAGTCACACAGAAGAGTCACATTTAAAGGCCTTTTTTTTGACATAAACCAGCATGTACCTGAAAGATGAATTAGATGCCAGATTCCACTGCAGCCATCTCCAGTTTGGCCAGTTTATCTGAGTACCTCTAACCCAAGGGAACCAATCATTGTCAATTCGAAAATATGGACGTGTGTTCTTCTGTGCTGGGGAAAGTAAGGGTTTCTTTAAAAAAAAAAGTTTTAATATTTCATAACAAACAGAAAACAACATTTTCCAGGGGGGGACATATATTAACTTTTCATACAAACAAGCCATTAGCAGTTGACCTTAACCCTTTTCACTGGAACAGTTATGAAAATATGAGATTATTATTAGTAGTATTTCTTTTCTTTTTTTTCCCCTGCTGAATTTATGATCCAATTGTCCTGCCAGGCATTGGTCTTATTCTTTTTAATATACCATTCCGTGCCTTGTATTGTAACCTCAGTCCTGTGAAGGAAAGCTTGCATTTTAATACACTGTTTTCTTTTGGCTTGATAAAATTATTTAACTTATTCATTTATTCTCCACAGCTTGAGCAGAGTTTTGTGTCCCCCCCCACCCCCCAGGCCTTCAGGAATGAAACTAATCAATAGTAAAAGCCTTGGACTTTGAGGCCTTCTAGGCTACATCACAATAGTTTTAACTTTAATGCCAATAGGCATCAAGTGGATTAAATATTTTCCTCCCCTCACATTTTGCTTTCAGGCGTATCGAGATAACCAGAAATAAACTGCTGACCAGCAAGAAGTAGCTCATGAACTACTGCAGTAAAATATGAGATTCATTCTCAATCTCACTCACATGCACAAAAGCAGTTTTCTGAGCACACAGGCCATGAGCAGAGGCATGCCCACTGTGGTGCATGCCCTCGTTACATCTAGATTAGACTACTGCAATGCTCTGTAGGTAGGGCTGCCCTTGAGCAGTGTCCAGAAACTTCAGTTGGAACTAGGGTTGCCAAGTCACTTACTTGGCACAGCGAGGGAACACATTCGCGCACACACACCAAGATGACATCGCCCGGAAGTGACATCATCACATTGGGCACGTCACCAGCTGACGCTCTAGCAATCAACCTGGAAGCTCTATGGTACCATAGAGTTTTCAGGCTGATTGCTAGAGAATCAGCTGGTAATATGCCCAATGTGATGATGTCACTTCCGGGTGACGTCATTGCGCTTGGCATGTCAGCCTGAACTGGGCACTTTGGGGGTGGGGTTCCCCCCGCTGGCCTGATCCGGACCGGTGGAGTTGAGGGCCCTTTGGGCAGGCGATCCCCTCTCCCCCCGGGGGACCTGGCAGCCCTAGCTGGAACAGAATGTTGCAGCTAGGTTGTTGACTGCAGTGGGCCATAGGGACCATATCATTCCAGTCTTGGCCCTTCTGTACTGGCTCCCAGTCTGTTTCCAGGCACAATTCCAGGCAATGATGGTCATAATTGTAAAAGCTCTATACATTTAGGGACCAACATACCTGAAGGACTGCCTGCTCCCTTATGAACCTGCCTGACTACTACAGTCATCTTCAGACAGAGTTGCCAGGTCCCTCTTGGCAACTGCTGGGAGGGACTTGCTAGGAGTGTTAGCCACCATGGTGGCTCTTGTAAGGGCAGGAAAGGCATCATATACATTTCATAAATAAATAAACCCACAAAGCTTACCTGGGCTCAATGGAACTGAATTGTTATTCATCTTCATATGGGGCCACCAGTTTTGTATGCAACAAGATTTGGTAGAATTCTTTACACATGTTTATCATTATGTTTTCCACTTATGGTTCTGAAGGCCATGTGCCCACCTGACCAAATTCTTGAGGCTGATCTCGAGATGGAGAAGGAAATAAGGGAGGTGACTAAAACAGATGATGTTAAGAACATAAGAACATAAAAGATGCCAATGTTGGATCAGGCCAAGGCCCATCCAGTCCAACACTCTGTATCACACAGTGGCCAGAAATACCAGGTGCCATCAGGAGGTCCACCAGTGGGGCCAGGACATTAGAAGCCCTCCCACTGTTGACCCCCCCCCAAGCACCAAGAAGACAGATCATCACTTGCCCCAGAGTCCCTATCCATACCTTGTGGCTAATAGCCACTGATGGACCTCTGCTCCATATGCTTATCTATGCTTATGCTTATGCTGGGTGACTTTAACTACCTCGTATGTGCTCCAATCATGCGGTAGATTCCTTGACATCTTAAATGTCTGTGCTCTGGAACAGCTGGCCACAGAGTCAACCACTGATCCCTGACTTGGTTCGCAGTGGAGTTTGAGACCTGGTACAAGATGTAGATGTCGTTGCACCAGTTGGGGCCAGTGACCACAATGCTATTAAGTTCAGCATTCATGTCACTGGAAAATTACCCCTAAAATCCAAAAGTAACATTTGATTTCAAAACAGGGAGATTTGCAAAAACAAATGAGGCCACCGAAAGGGAAACACAACAGAGTCAGATCCCTAGAAGATTCTTGGAGGCTGCTTAAAACCACATTGGTCGAAGCCCAGATAAAATGCATTCCCCTGGTTAAGAAAGGCACTGCTGAGTCTAAAAGAAGACCTGAATGGTTAACAGAACGTGTCCAGGAACCTATAAAAATCAAAAAGGCTTCTTTTTAAAGCCTGCCCCAATGAAGTGAATGGAAGGGATCACATGGTCTGGCAAAAGAAATGTAAGTTAATAATTAGAACTTGAGAGTCCTTAGAGAACTCAAATGTGAGACTGTTGATCTATTAACCTGTATATGTAAATTGGCACTAAAACCAGCTACTATACCAGAAGACTGAAGAGTAGCAAATGTTACACTGAATTTTTAATTTTTTAAGGGATCCAGAAGGGAGCCAGGTAATAACAAGCCATACTGCTGAATGCCTGTCTCTGGCAAATTAGTAGAAATTGTGGTCACAGAATTATTAGGCACATAGAGGTACAAAGCCCGCTGTGGAAAAATCAGCATGGCTTCTGCAAAGGGAAATCCTGCATCGCCAGCCTTTTGGAGTTCTTTGAGAAACTGAACAGACACGTAGATAACAGTGACTCAGTAGAAAGTATCTACTTGGACTTTCCAAAAGCTTTTCAACAGTTATCTCACCAAAGACGCCTGAAAAAGCTTAATAGCCATAGGATAAGAGGACAGGTTCTCTCATGGATTAGCCGAAAAAAAGTTAAATAACAGGAAGCAGAGACTAGAAATAAATGGACAGTTCTTGCAATGGAGGGAAGTAAGCAGTGAGGTCTCCCACAGATTGGTATTGGGACCAGTGCTATTTAATATATCTTTGGCTTTTCCCACCTGGATCTCAGTTCTGACACGGTACTGTTTTAACCTGGATCATGCTGATATCTCAATAAACAAATCACTGCCCCAAAAAAATTATTCATAAATGATCTGGAACTGGGAGTGTGCAGTGTAGTGATCAAGTCTACTGATGGCGCAAAATGATTCAGGATGCTGAAAAGCATGGAAGAGCTCTGGGAATATTTCCACAAATTTGTTGAGCAGGCAACAATGTGTCAAATGAAATTCAATGTACGCGAGTGTACGGTGATGATGCACATGGGAATCCCCCCCCCCCAAAAAGTTGCTAAGAGGGTCTGAACTTGCTGAGACAGAGAGGGAAGAAGTTTCTTGGGTCATAGTGGAGAGCTCAATGAAAATGCCAACCCAGTGTGATGCAGTGGTAAAAAAAAAAAAAGGAAACCCTATGTTGGGAGCAATGCTCCCTCTAAGCTGTGGAGTCTTGTGAGCAAAAATTCTATTTTGCAAGCTACTGGCATTAAAGTTGTGAGCGAGCAATTTGGCTACTGCTCCTTCCTGAGCGAAGGCAAAAATGTGTGAGCCGGAGGCTAAAAAATGGAAAGCTAGCTCACACTAACTCAGCTTAGAGGGAACACTGGTTGGGAATATTAGGGAAGGGACTGGAAATAAAATGGCCAGTATCACAATGCCACTATATGGAATGGATCTATGGCATGGCCTCTTTTGGAATACTGTGTGCAGTTCTGGCCACCACATCTCAAAAAGAACATTGCAGAGCTGGAGAAAGTACAGAAGAGAGCAGCCGATATGATTAAAGGGTTGGAGTTCCTGTGGCCAGTAACTCTGAAGGGCCTCTCTGCCCTGGTGTTGGCCCTCCAGAGTAACTGGTTGGCCACTGTGTGAGACAGAATGCCAGACTAGATAGACCAAAGTCTGCTCAAGCAGGTCTATTCTTATGTTCTAATATTCTCTTGATTAGAATTTGAAAACATGGTACATTAACAACTGTGTATTTATTAGATGAGAAGAGGAGATTGGATTTATACCCCACTCTTCACTTGGAGTCTCAGAGCAGCTTGCAAACTCCTTTCCCTTCCCCTCCCCACAACAGTGAGGTAGGCGGGACTGAGAGAGCTCTTGACAGAACTGTCCTTGAGAGAACAGCTCTGACAGAACTACGGCTTGCCCAAGGTCATCCAGCAGGTGCAAGTGGAGGAGTGGGGAATCAAACCTGGTTCTCCCAGATTAGAGTCCGCGCACTTAACCACAACACCACTGGTATTAGCTTTCAAAACCTTTGCCTGAGATCCATCTCATTAAGATTGAAATTGCGATTCCTTGGTTTGACATCTTTTCTGAGAAAACCCATATAGCTGAGGGTTGTTCTTCCACTGGGTGGAATTAGTGTGCTCTTTTGGGTGGGCAGAGGTGGTCTTCTCACACACTTTATTTCCAGCTTCCCCTTGGTTGCTGCTTGTATGATTTTTATCACACCAGCCTGTCTCATCCTGATGGGCTGTTTTGTTTCTTCTGTAAAGGTTAATGCTTGTGTTTTAAATGCCACTCAGTAGCGACACCTAATGACACTATAGTAGTATTACAGAATACTAGAACACCAAACAAAAATGGAAAGGGGACTAGCTGCATTTCCATTATTGTACCCACAAATGTCTGCTCTGATCACTCCCCATTTTAAATTAACATACACATGATGTACAACAAAGTTTGACTCCAGTGGCACCTTCTTCCACTGGGTGGAATTAGTGTGCTCTTTTGGGTGGGCAGAGGTGGTCTTCTCACACACTTTATTTCCAGCTTCCCCTTGGTTGCTGCTTGTATGATTTTTATCACACCAGCCTGTCTCATCCTGATGGGCTGTTTTGTTTCTTCTGTAAAGGTTAATGCTTGTGTTTTAAATGCCACTCAGTAGCGACACCTAATGACACTATAGTAGTATTACAGAATACTAGAACACCAAACAAAAATGGAAAGGGGACTAGCTGCATTTCCATTATTGTACCCACAAATGTCTGCTCTGATCACTCCCCATTTTAAATTAACATACACATGATGTACAACAAAGTTTGACTCCAGTGGCACCTTTAAGACCAACAAAGTTTTATTCATGTGAACACACACACCTTCAGATACTGCTTCAGACCAACATGGCTACCCACCTGGATACATATGGTGTGGCCCTCTTCCTAACCTGTACTAGTACAACCTGACTACAGGCTTTCATTTCTAGTGAATGTGATTTCATTACTTTTCTAAAGAAAATTTTTATTTTTCAAACACAAAAAAATAAGAGAAAAAAGAACAACACATACAACCAAGAAAGAAATCAACATACAACAAAAATGAAGTCCAACTTCTGGTTTAAGCGTTTCGCCGCTCAGACGCGTCCCATCTCATTCTGATGGAGACGCACCGAGACCCAGCTGACGGGAGGGGTCCAAATTTGTTCTGGACCTCCCCTGGGTCTCTGTAGGAGACCCCCAGCCTAGGGAGCTGAGGAGAGCCTCTTCCAAGGCGACGGCCAAGGAATTGAGGCTCACCTTCTTCCCCGAAAGGTACTGTTGCCGTGGAGCCAGTATGGCACCCAGAGACAACTGCCGGAGCAAGCGATTATGATCAAACGTCTAAAAATGCTTCCAAAAGATCTCCAAGGCTCCAAACTGTGAGTTAAGCAAAGGTCAGGTGAAAAAAGTGAACTGAACCTTGGTAGTAATAGGAAGCACCTACGTTTGAAGTGCAGGGGGAGAGGAATTCAAGCACCCCCCTTCTTTTGAGCAAACTTTAAAAATGGTTTTAAATCAGAAATCAAAAGACTTCAAGCTAAAAGAAGCGCATAAGAAGTTAAGCAAATGCAAAAACTGCTAAAGTATACAAGACGGGATTAAATCGCATAACTTTTGTCTTGTTTTGAAAATCTTACTTCTTGTTGATATTATGGCTGGGAGAGGACGAAGGGCGCCAGGAGAAAAAACTGGTGACCGGAAATAACATACCAACGACTCCCTCCCAGAACCAGGAAGTAACTACAGACTTCTCTTCACTGTTAGCAAATGCACTGCACCCCCTAATGGATCAGATGATTAACCTCAACACTAAGCTAGACAATGTCTAAAAACAATTGAATCAATTGAATCAAATGGATAAAAGAACCTCAGCAACTGAGAAAATGTTGAAAAAGATGGAAAAACAGACTGAGAGCATTAACAAAAGAGTGGATGAAGCTGAGAAGGAGAGATCCTCTGATAAAACACAACTAATAAAGCTCCAGCTGGAAAGATCCATGTACGTTCTACGTTTCCATGGGATCCCTGAAAATAAGAACGAGGATTTAAAAGAACTTTTGGTGGTCGTCTTGACCCCATTAATGGATTATAAACAAGAAGATTTAATAAAAGAGATGGATGTGGCTTATAGGACTTATCCGGACTTTATAAAGAAAAACAAAGTCCCAGGAGAAACTTACCTAAAATTCACAAAATGATCTACCAGAGAACTGGTGCTGAAATCAACAATGGGAAGAACCTTAAAAATCAAGAATGAAGACATAAAAATTTTGAAAGATATAATGTCAGCCTCACAGGGTTCTTTTGAGGATAAAATCAGTGAGGGAAGATTGAAATAAGCCCCTTTGGATCTCGAATGTGGGGAGAGGTGGTGGAAAAATGAAGTAAAAATTTTTAAAAAATAGACAGTACCAAAGTATATGAACAATACAGTAAAACTAGTAAACTGGATAAGCAACCGCATGGACTGGTAGTGATTTGTATTGATGTGTTCTAAAATGGGCAGGTGCCATTGACCGTTCTTAATATATCATCCAATAAGGTCCTGGTCAGCAACTAGCAGCGGCAGAAGCGTAGGTTTTTATACCCTGCTTTTTTCCTACCTTAAGGAATCTCAAAGTGGCTTACAATGGTCTTCCCTTCCTCTCCCCACAACAGCCACTTTGTGAGGTAGGTGGGGCTGAGAGAGTTCGGAGAGAACTGGGACTGGCCCAAGGTCACCCAGTAGGCTTCACGTAGAGGAGTGAGGAATCAAACCCAGTTTTCCATATTACAGTCTGCCATTCTTAACCGATATACCATGCTAGGTCTCATGGTCATACCCGTCTAAATCTACTGACGTTAATGGGCTTAGGAGGGTGTAACTCTGCATAAGATTGCACAGCTACTGACCTCTCATCGCCATTTTGCCCAGCTTGAGCGGCTGCCGCTTGAACAGACACCAGCCCTCAAGAGACAAAGGCTGATTTCGCACTAGAGCTGCCTCGATGTTGCGCCGCCATTTGCCCTGATACTATTGGTCAATTTCACACCCGAAGCTGCGGGGCTGCATTTGACCTGCGGCTTCGCCCGATTTCCTCCGCAATTTCATGATCCTCAAAAAACAGGATCACGAAACTGCGGGGGAAATTAAGCGAAGCTGCAAGTCAAAATGCAGCCCCGCAGCTTCGAGTGTGAAATTGACCAATAGTATTGGGGCAAATGGCGGCGCAACATCGAGGCAGCTCTAGTGCGAAATCACCCAAAATCTGTAGCCAGGAGCTCCCATCATTGAAGCAAGAGCTTCTCAAGGGTGCAGGCATTGCATTATGGGAGCTGGTCCAAGGCTGTTGGTTCATATAGTTTTAATTATTTTAAGAAACAATGCAAAAAAACATGGGGTGATGGGACATCTCCTCACTATTTAGTTCTTCTTCCTTAATCACCATGGAAGCCCTTAGAAATCTAGGGTCTGTGTTGGCATGTTTGGGAAAAAAACCTCATTAAATCCTGCCAACATTTTATTAATGATGTTCACAACCTAATTGCACATTTCACCATCACTATGGGAAACACAATTAATAGAAGATGTTAGAGCAATCAAGTGAGGGAGGGGAAGCAATAATGGCGTGCACTTGCTTTCTGCTCAGTTATTCAAGTTGTGCTTTGAAAACTTAGTCCGTTGAGTTTAAGTTACACAAACAACTTAGAAGATGCAGCATGGTAACTGTGGTTTAAAGCAATTCAGTAGCACAGCTAGGTTAGGTGTTGTTCCCTGCTAAATAGAGAAATGTACCTGGCTCCTCCACATCTTCCTGTTGTTGTTGTTGTTGTTGTTGTTGATCCGTTGCACAGTCGAGTCCGACTCTTCGTGACCCCATGGACCAGATCACGCCAGGCCTCCCAATCTTTTGCCATCCTCTGAAGTTTGCTCAACTTCATGTTTGTTGCATCTATGACACTGTCTAACCAGCTCATCCTTTGCTGTCTCCGTCTTCTTTGGCCTTCAATCTTTCCCAGCATCAGGGTCTTCTCCAGTGAGTGCTCCCTTCTCATTTGGTGGCCAAAGTATTTGAGCTTCAGTTTCATTATCTGGCCTTCCAGGGAACAGTCAGGGTTGATTTCTTTTAGGATTGACTGATTTGATCTTCTTGCGGTCCAAGGGACTCTCAAGAGTCTTCTCCAGTACCATAGTTCAAAAGAATCTTTTCTTCGGTGCTCGGCCTTCCTTATAGTCCAACTCTCGCAGCCATACATGACTACTGGGAATACCATTGCTTTGACCATGCGGACTTTTGTTGGCAGGGTGATGTCTCTACTTTTTTTCATGCTGTTTAGGTTCGCCATCGCTTTCCTCCCAAGGAGCAGCCGTCTTTTAATTTCATGGCTGCTGTCACAGTCTGCGGTGATCTGGGATCCCAGGAACGTGAAGTCTGTCACTACTTCCACGACTTCCCCTTCTATTTGCCAAGGAGTAATGGGGCCAGATGCCATGATCTTAAGTTTTTTTGATGTTGAGCTTCAAGCCCACTTTTGCGCTCCCCTCTTTCAATCTGAGCAAGAGGCTCTTTAGGTCCTCTTCACTTTCCGCCATTAGAGTGGTATCGTCTGCGTATCTGAGGTTGTTGATCTTTCCCCCAGCAACCTTAATTCCCGCTTGTGATTCATCCAGGCCAGCATTTCGCATGAGGTACTCTGCATATATATTAAATAAGCAAGGTGACAATATACATCCTTGTCGTACTCCTTTTCCTATGCTGAACCAATCAGTTGTTCCATATCCGGTTCTAACTGTCGCTTATTGACCCTTATAATGATCTGATTTTTAGGAATGTCTGTCAGGGGTTGCATGAATTGGGAGCCTCAAGTTTTGAACAGGGGTCCTCAACACGGTGACTGTGGGGCACTCGCCAAGAAAATGTCAGGCTCCCCGTAAAACCACTCTTCAGCCAATATCACTTAAAAGATTTATTGGAAAGATTTGGTTAACCGTAGAGATGAATGCCCTTGTTAGGACTGGTGAGTCCAGGGCGGGAGATGGAAAGTAAAGTTGAGTGCCCACATTCCATGTATACATTATACACACCAGCCCACTAATAGTTCTGATAGTTACACGGCCGACTAGCCATTCCCAAAGTCTTATCTTCACACAAGGTGACTCCCGTGTGAAAACCCAGTTGCTCTTGAGGGTGGTTGCTTCAAGAAGAGTTACAATCATGGCACAGTCCTAAACTACAACAATTGCTCTTTCACGCTCTCTCCCCCCCCCCACGGAATCTCATGTCAGAGAGGGCATAAGATAGTAACTGAAGACAAGAAGCAGATGTCCCAAGGCGATACAAAAGCGAAACTGGCATTAGTGATACATCAGCAATAAATCTCCCTGCATGACCGAGTTTGACAGAAAATGGCTATTCTGGAGGGTGGACTCGATGGTATGCAGGGGTCATTTCATAAAAAAAGAGGTGCAGGAGCTCATTAGCATAGGTCATTAGCATAACTCATTTGCATATGCCACACCCCCTGACATCACCAGAAGTGTGTCAGAAGGCAACACCCACCACTCAGGCTCCACTGGACTGTTTTGGATTGCTAGCTATTGGGGGGCGGGGGGAACGTGCAGACCTGTCCTCGCAGAGGAGGGAGAGCTAGTACCTGACTAGAACTTGGTCTTAAAGGTTCCACTGGACTGTTTTGGACTGGGGGGCTGGGGGGGGGCTCTGCAACTTATCTGGCTGCTTCTGGCTGTGACTGAGGGCTGCTGGGAGCAGGGGGTGGGTCTTGTTACATGTGGCCGCCCCCTGGGCTCTTTACTGCCGGAGCTTCGCTCCTGTGCGCTCCTGCAGGAAATGACCCCTGGTTGTTGTTCCAGAAGATCGCCAGCCCCCCCCCCCGCTGATATTGAGAAACCTATTCCTCAACCAGTTTGCGGAGTCAATTGAAATCCACTGCCCTGTAAACCTACTGCCAGCTAAACTGAGCTTCAAATGTCTTCCAAGAGCACACAGTCAGATCTTATTGCAACTTTCCCTAAAATTTGAAAGTCTCATTTGGGTGATTCTCGTGAAAGGATTCCTAATTCAATCAGCATTTCCTCAGTCTCTTAGAGAGACATTTTTTTGTGTTGCCTTAGAGAGGTGTGGAAATAAGGCCACCGAGAAAGGGACTTTTACACCACTTAATGATTCATGAAAAGGTAATGGAACCTGAATAGGTAGGAGGATAGTGGGGAGTTGAGATCATAAGATGGACAGAGAGGGGAGAGGTGTCTTCAGCGAAGGAAGCTCTGGCAAGGTAAGTCTGCAGTGAAACTCAAATCCAGAACTGGGATGCAGTTTTCCCGCCATATGATTGCTGGAACTCAAGTCCAGGGCTGAGTGACCGCAGGCAAAATATTTACCATGGTTCTTTACATGGTGCACTCCTTTTAAAAAAATTCTTCCTTGGATTACCCCAGCCAATGAAGAAGAAATTGCATCAACTATCAAAGTGCAATCAACCCCGCGCAGAATAACTAACACAGTGGGTTAGAGCCCACTGTGTTAGTACTCTTGTGATTCCGGGTCTCACGGTACCCACTGTTCCTTTTGCCTTTGGTCCACGTATGACCCCTGACCTCTATCATAGCTTTTTTGTTCAATTCCATCTCCCTCTTTGGTAGGGTTCCCAACTCTGGCTTGGGAAATTTCTGGAGATTGGGGGGGTGGAATTTGGGGAGGGGAGGGTTTAAGAAGTGGAGGGACCTCCACAGGGTATAATACCAGGGGTCATTTTTTGCAGGAGCACACAGGAGCGGAATCCAGTGGAGCCTGAGCAGTGGGTGTTGCCTTCTGACACACTTTCAGTTATGTCAGGGGGTGTGACATATGCAAATGAGTTATACTAATAAGTTATGCTAATGAGCTCCTGCACCTCTTTTTCTATGAAATGTCCCCTGCTCTGGACACTGTAGAGCTGTGCAGCACTCCAATCTTTTCCAGCCCCAATATCAGGGGGGGGGGGGCTGGCGATAAGAACATAAGAACATAAGAACATAAGAACATAAGAGATGCCAATGTTGGATCAGGCCAAAGGCCCATCCAGTCCAACACTCTGTATCCCACAGTGGCCAGAAATACCAGTGCCATCAGGAGGTCCACCAGTGGGGCCAGGACATTAGAAGCCCTCCCACTGTTGACCTCCCCCCCAAGCACCAAGATGACAGAGCATCACTTGCCCCAGAGTCCCTATCTATACCTTGTGGCTAATAGCCACTGATGGACCTCTGCTCCATATGCTTATCTAATTCCCTTTTGAAGCCGTCCATGCTTGTAGCCGCCACCACTTCCTGTGGCAGTGAATTCCAAGTGTTAATCACTCTTTGGGTGAAGAAGTACTTCCTTCTATCCATTCTAACCCGACCGCTCAGCAATTTCATGGAGTGCCCACGGGTTCTTGTATTGTGAGAAAGGGAGAAAAGTACCTCTTTCTCTACCTGCTCTTTCCCATGCATAATCTTATAAACCTCAATCATGTCACCCCTCAGTCGTCGTTTCTCCAAGCTAAAGAGCCCTAAGCGCCTTAACCTTTCCTCATAGGGAAAGTGTTCCAACCCTTTTATCATTCGAGTTGCTCTTTTCTGCACTTTTTCCAAAGCTATAATATCCTTTTTAAGGTGTGGTGACCAGAATTGCACACAGTATTCCAGATGAGGTCGCACCATTGATTTATATAGGGGCATTATGATATTGG
>NW_015169230.1:220863-227526 GCF_001447785.1 Gekko japonicus | reverse complement strand
TCCCTGATGGATTAAAGTACCCTGGTCCTGCTCCTACATTTAAGAACATAAGAACATAAGAGACGCCAATGTTGGATCAGGCCAAAGGCCCATCCAGTCCAACACTCTGTGTCACACAGTGGCCAGAAATACCAGTGCCATCAGGAGGTCCAGCAGTGGGGCCAGGACATTAGAAGCCCTCCCACTGTTGACCCCCCCCCCAAGCACCAAGAAGACAGAGCATCACTTGCCCCAGAGCCCCTAGCTATACCTTGTGGCTAATAGCCACTGATGGACCTCTGCTCCATATGCTTATCTAATTCCCTTTTGAAGCCGTCCATGCTTGTAGCACCCACCACTTCCTGTGGCAGTGAATTCCATGTGTTAATCACTCTTTGGGTGAAGAAGTACTTCCTTTTATCCGTTCTAACCCGACCGCTCTGCAGTTTCATGGAGTGCCCACGAGTTCTTGTATTGTGAGAAAGGGAGAAAAGTACCTCTTTCTTTACCTGCTCTTTCCCATGCATAATCTTATAAACCTCGATCATGTCACCCCTCAGTCGTCTTTTCTCCAAGCTAAAGAGCCCTAAGCGCTTTAACCTTTCCTCATAGGGAAAGTGTTCCAACCCTTTTATCATTCGAGTTGCCCTTTTCTGCACTTTTTCCAAAGCTATAATATCCTTTTTAAGGTGTGGTGCCCAGAACTGCACACAGTATTCCAAATGAGGTCTCACCATTGATTTATATAGGGGCATTATTATATTGGCTGATCTGTTTTCAATACCCTTCCTAATAATCCCCAGCATAGCATTGGCCTTCTTTATTGCAGTCACACACTGTCTCGACATTTTCAGTGAGTTATCCACTACAACTCCAAGATCTCTCTCTTGCTCAGTCTCTGCCAGTTCAGACCCCATCAATGTGTATTTATATTTAGGATTTTTGGCTCCAATGTGCATCACCTTGCACTTGGCCACATTGAACCCCATTTGCCATGTTGACGCCCACTCGCCCATCCTTGACAGATCCCCTTGGAGTGCCTCACAATCCTCACTGGTTTTCACCACCCTGAACAACTTTGTATCATCCGCAAATTTAGCCACTTCACTGCTTACTCCCATCTCCAAATCATTAATGAACAAGTTAAAAAGCAGTGGACCAAGTACTGATCCCTGCGGTACCCCACTGCTTACCACCCTCCACTGAGAAAATTGCCCACCTACACTCACTCTCTGTTTTCTATGAACTAGCCAGTTTTTGATCCATAAAAGGACTTGTCCTTCTATCCCATGATTTTTGAGCTTACTTAGGAGCCTTTGATGAGGAACTTTATCAAAAGCTTTCTGGAAGTCAAGGTAAATAATATCTATTGGATCCCCCTTGTCCACATGTTTGTTCACCCCCTCAAAGAACACTAACAGGTTAGTGAGACAAGATCTTCCCTTACAGAAACCGTGCTGAGTCTGCCTCAATAGGTTTTGTTCATCTATGTGCCTACTAATTCTTTCCTTAATAATGGTTTCCACCAATTTACCCGGTATCGACGTCAGACTGACTGGCCTGTAATTTCCCGGATCTCCTCTGGAACCCTTTTTAAAGATGGGAGTGACATTAGCTACCTTCCAATCCTCAGGAATGGAGGCAGATTTTAAGGAAAGATTACATATCTTTGTCAGGAGATCTACAAGTTCACATTTGAGTTCTTTCAGAACTCTCGGATGTATGCCATCTGGGCCTGGTGATTTTTCAGTTTTTAAGTTGTCTATCAGTTTTAGGACCTCCTCTCTCGTCACCTCAATCTGACTCAGGTCTTTCAACACCCCTCCTGAAATCAGTGGTTCTGGAGTGGGCAAGCACTTCTCATCTTCCACAGTGAAGACGGAGGCAAAAAATGCATTTAGCTTCTCAGCCATTTCCCTATCATCCTTCAATACTCCTTTTACCCCTTGGTCGTCCAAGGGCCCCACTGCCTCCCTGGCTGGTTTCCTGTTTCTAATGTATTTGAAGAAAGTTTTATTGTTGGTTTTTACGTTTTTTGCTATATGCTCCTCATATTCCCTTTTTGCCTGCCTGACCTCAGACTTGCATTTTATTTGCCATAGCCTGTGTTCCGTTTTATCAGCCTCACTGTGACTAGCTTTCCACTGCTTAAAGGAATTCTTTTTACTTTTTACAGCCTCCATTACTCTGTTTGTTAACCATGCAGGCTTTTTCCTATACCTGTTTGTGCCTTTCCTAACCTGCGGAATATATATTTTTTGAGCTTCTAGGATCGTAGTTTTAAATAGATCCCAAGCTTCCCCAATTGTTTTGACCCTTTCTACTTTTCCTTTCAGTTTCCTCCCCACGTGTCCCCTCATATCAGAGAAATTACCCCTTTTAAAGTTAAAAATGGTTGTGTGAGTCTTTTTGGCCAATTCTCTATTTGTACAAATGATGAACTCAACAACATTATGATCACTGTTTCCAAGCGGTGCAATCACTTTTACATCTCTCACCAGGTCTTGAGTGTTACTTAGGACCAAATCAAGGATCGCCTCTCCCCTGGTAGGTTCCGTGACCATCTGCTCCATAGCACAGTCATTTAGAGTGTCTAGAAACTCAATCTCTTTTTCCCGGCTAGAACACATATTGACCCAATCAATGTGTGGGTAGTTAAAATCACCTATTATTACACAGTGTTTTTGTCTAGTTGCTATCTTTAAGGCATTCATCATTTTATAATCCTCCTCTATCTTTTGATCTGGTGGGCGATAACAAACTCCCAGTGTTAAGTTTCCTTTTGGCCCCCCTATTTCAACCCATAGAACTTCCAGAAGCGAATCCAATTCACTTAGCCTCTCAATCTTTCTAGACTTTATACCCTCTCTGACATACAGAGCTACCCCACCTCCAACCCTTCCCCCCCTATCCTTCCGATATAATATATAACCGGGAATCACTGTGTCCCACTGATTTTCCTCATCCCACCAAGTTTCAGAAATACCCACAATGTCTATTTTTCCCTCCGACACCAAGCACTCCAACTCCCCGATTTTACCTCGGACACTTCTAGCATTTGTATAGAAACAGCTGTAATTTCCCTTACAAGTTAAGCCTGCATCCTTCCTCTTGCTATCTCGAGTCGTTGTCCGGCAGTCCATGTCACCAGCCATGGCCTCTGTGGACAATTTCAATCCACCTCCCTGTAGAAAAGCAACCGGTACCCCCTCACCTCTCTCAGATGAGCCAACCCGAACCAGAGACTTTTCATCTCCTGTCGGCTTTCCCCCAATATTCAGTTTAAAAGCTGCTCTGCCACCTTTTTGATTTTAAGTGCCAGCAGCCTGGTTCCTTCTCGGGACAAGTGGAGACCGTCTCGCCTGTACAGCTCCCTCTTGTTCCAAAAAGAATCCCAGTGCCTAACAAACCTGAACCCTTCCCCTCTACACCATCGTCTCATCCACGCATTGAGACTCCTGATCTGTGCCTGTCTCTCCGGCCCTGCGCGTGGAACAGGTAGCACTTCTGAGAAGGCTACCTTGGAGGTCCTGGCCTTGAGTTTCCTGCCCAGCAGCCTAAATTTCTCCTCCAGGACCTCACGACTGCATTTCCCCACATCGTTGGTGCCGACATGCACCACGACCACTGGCTCCTCCCCAGCACTATCTACCAGCCTATCTAAAACACGCGTAATGTCCGCTACCTTCGCACCAGGCAGGCAAGTCACCATACGGTCAGTACGCGGGTTCGCCACCCAGCTGTCTACCTGCCTAAGGATCGAATCACCCACTACCAAGAGCCCCCCTCCCACCCTGCCCAGGGATGGTTCCTTGGTGCAAAAGGATACCCGCTCACCAGCTGGGGAAGAGGTCCCTTCTGAGGGCACATTCCCCTTATCCTCAGCACGGTGCCCTGTTTCCCCTAGACCCTCATGCTCCCTGACAGCAGCGGGGCTGCCAGATCCAGAGTGGGACGTAGCTAACAAGTCCCCGAGAGTCTTTTCTGTGTGCCTAGCTGACTGTCTCTGCTTCTCCAGGTCAGCCACCTTGGCCTCAAGGGAGCACACACGTTCCCTGAGAACCAGGAGCTCCTTGCACCGTGGACACACCCAAGACTTCTGCCCAGTGGGCAGATAGTCATACATGTGACACTCCGTGCAAAACACTGGATAGCCCCCAACCCCCTGCTGGCATTGTGGCTTCATAATTCTTTTAAAATAAGTAAATGTAAGCCCCCTTTTAAATCCCTTTGTATTTATGTGTTTGTTCTTGTCAAAGTCAAATTACTTTATGGGGAAAACAAAGAGCCTAGGGTTTTCACTTTCTGCGATCTTCTGGAACTACAACTCTTTGTATTCTGTCTTAATCTGGAACAACTACCATAATTCCTAAAGCCAATAACGACCAGTCTATCAACAAACATGGAAACTAAGGAACCAGGAAACTCCAGATGGACCCAGATTGCACCATGTTTTGCTTGGAGACCCTCACAACTGGCTGACTGACAGTTTCTAAGGTGATTCCAGGTAAAAAAAAAAAAAGTGGATCATGTAATGTATGCATTCCATTCAAAAGCCAATGCTGCAAATGCAGGGCGAGACCTGGGCAGCCTTCAGAGAAATGAGGCAGGGGCCTGATCACATGAAGCTTTGTGTTCCACCCTAGAAGGCCCCCAGTGTCCAAAGGAGTGCACCATGTCACGTGAAGTGGGCATCATGCATCCCGCCCTCACCATCTCAACCCACCACTTTATATTTCCCGGCTGGGGCCAGAAGGAATTGTCCCAAGTCTGTTAAATAAATGCTTTGCCCTACCTGGAAACCTGGTTGTAGTAGAACTCCATCCCACTGCTAACTTTGCCCAGGCCAGGAACCACAAAAGAGAAGAAGAAGAAGAAAAGATTGGATTTATACCCCGCCCTTCACTACACAAAGGTGTCTCAGAGCAGCTGTCAGGCTTCCCCACAGCATCAATGAAGTACACTCTTCCAGGAAGGGTTTACTTTATTTGAAGCTATAGGTGCATGTACAGGAACACTGTTAGGAATGAGGGGGAAGCAACGAGCATGGCAGGTTATAGTACATTCAAACAACGGAGGCCCAATTGCGGGAGTTCCCGCGCGCGCCATCGGGCCTGGGAGCAAACGATTCTAGGCGGCACAAGCTATCTCCTTCCCATGGTTCTTCGTGAGATCACCCAAGCAACTATCCAGCAGCAACCACCTGTGGCCTTGAGAGATATAGACGTTCCAGCAGCTAAGCAATTAAGCGCATCAACAGGTCTACATATGAAAGTGAAAGCAATCAAGCGCATACATGAAGAACCAACAGAAAAGAAAATTTGCAGCTTGCTGACAGCAGCTTACAAACTCCTTTTCCCTCCCCCTGCCCACAACAGGCACCCTGTGAGGTAGGTGGGGCTGAGAGAGCTCTCGACAGAAACTGCTCTTTTTCAAGAACAGCTCTTGTCAGAACTACGGCTTGCCCAAGGTCATCCAGCAGCTGCAAGTGGAGGAGTGGGGAATCAAACCCGGTTCTCCCAGATTAGAGTCCGCACACTTAACCACGACACCAAACTGGCTCTCAAAAATGACACCTCCATCTGATCTGCAAACAAGATATGGTTGCAAAACTCCAGGGAGCACCAAGAGATCACCTGCTTTTACAATAGATCTCCAGATGACCAAGATTGGAGAAAAAATGGTTGCTTTGGAGGGTGGTGTGTATGGCATTGCACCCTGCTGAGGCTCCTCCTCTCCCCATAACCCTCCTTCCCTAGGCTCCACCCCCAAAACCTCCAGGAATTTCCAAAGCCAGTGCTGGCAACACCATCAGAAGAACTATCTGTAGATGAGGACTAGGAGTGAGCAGAAAGCATTCCTTTTTTTCAACTTTAATGTACCACAACTACCATCCCCACCACCCCATGTGCATTCTAAGGACTTGGCTTTCCCTGTCTTTATCATGTACCAAAAAACTGTCCTACTTTAAGCACAATGCTGACCTTGTAGAAACCTCATTTACTTTCAAGCCCATGAAAGTCGAAAGCCCTGTACAGGGACCAAGGACCAGCGTCCGATATTTCAAACACTCTCGAAAAGTGTCGGCTGCTCCCCGGGCGACTCCCATTTTCTCCCCCCCCCTCGTGTGTCTCATTTCTTTCTTTACAAGCCATGGTTATTTTTTAATGAATCAAGAGCTTTGTACCTTTTTGACACATTTATCCTTTTTCTGTTGTTTCATTCTCTGACAAAGGGATCCTTTGTGAGCTGTCTCAAGAGTTTTTTTTTAATCTAATCTTGCAGCAAAAAAGAAAAGAAAAGAATCTCGTTCTTCAAAGGGAAATATCACCAAACGTTTCCTCCCCACTTCATATACATCTTTATGGATACATCATCTTTGTGGGATACCTTCAGACACAGCCATTTTGAGGACACCCCAGGGCATCAGACTGCATGTGAACATCAGACTGGGGTCTTACAACATTGTGCTAGGTTTGGACTATTTCCATATGTATATGACTCTTAGTACTACTTCCCATGTCGTGCACACTGGGACAAAAAATCCCAACGTCAAATATAGGCTAATGGGTTCTGAATTTGCTGAGACAGAAAGAAGAAGAAGAAGAAGAAGAAGAAGAAGAAGAAGAAGAAGAAGAAGAAGAAGAAGAAGAAGAAGAAGAAGAAGAAGAAGAAGAAGAAGAA
>NW_015169230.1:209356-220025 GCF_001447785.1 Gekko japonicus | reverse complement strand
GAGGAGGAGGAGGAGGAGGAGGAGGAGGAGGAGATTGGATTTATACCCGCCCTTCACTACCCAAAGGTGTCTCAGAGCAGCTTACAAACTCCTTACCCTTCCCCTCCCCACAACAGACACCCTGTGAGGTATGTGGGGCTGAGAGAGCTCTGACAGAAACTGCTCTTTTTCAAGAACAGCTGTGCCAGAACTATGGCTTGCCCAAGGTCATCCAGCAGGTGCAAGTGGAAGAGTGGAGAATCAAACCCAGTTCTCCAAGATTAGAGTCTGTGCACTTAATAACTACACCAAACAGGCTCTCTATGAGGGGGGACCAGTTACTCTCAGCTTGATCCTAAGGATATTATCGCTTAGTTCTCAGGCAAGAGCATTTTATCTGAACCAGGGGCCTCCTGGGGTGTTAATCAAGGTGCCCTGCATTCCCCAATCATTACACTAGGGACTGAGCAGAGAACAATGTACTGTATAGTTAGGTCCTCAAATACACCTTGCGGTCCTCATTAGACAGGTATGGAAATGCAGACAACTGAAATAAGACATGCTGCGGTGGCTCAAGTGGTTAAGACGCTGAACTGCAGGCTATGGAAGGTTGGTAGTTCAGCAGTTCGAGACCCAAGTGTGCCACATGACGGAGTGAGCTCCCGTCTCTAGTTCCAGCTCCTGCCAACCTAGCAGTTTGAAAGCGAGAAATTGCAAGTAGATAAATAGGTACCGCTTCGGTGGGAAGATAACAGCGTTCCGTGCGTCTCGGTGTTTAGTCATGCTGGCCACATGACCACGGAAACGTCTTCTGACAGCGCTGGCTCTTCAGCTTTGAAACGGAGATGAGCACCGCAACCCTAGAGTCAGACTCAACTGGCTTTCGAGCAAGGGAACCTTTACCTTTACCTTTTTAAAAGGGAATCCACTCAGTATGCCTCTGTTGCAAGCGTTGGCCCACTTTTCATTCCCAGAAGCCTCTGCAGAGCTAAATCTGGGGAAAGACTGCTTGTGCAGAAAATAATAATAATTTTAAAATGCAGTGCCTTCTGTGCTAGTAAAGACTCCTGGGTTCTTACTAAGCGTTCCCAGAATTTAAAAAAAGAGATGAGACCAGAATGGAACTAGGCAGGTAGGGGGCATTGCATTATGTCTTGATTAACCCATAATTATACATTGCAGGCAAAAAACCTCCGGTTGCAGATTTAAAAATAGCAAATTTAATTTTAGAAGGTGTAAAAAAATTAACGTGGAAGAGCTACCAAATAAACACAGACCTCCTTGCAATCAATGCTGAACATACCTGCATTCAAAAAATCCAAATACAATTAGGAAAGGAAATAATTACACTTCAAGAAATTTACTTTTTGACAATAAACTCAGGAGCTTAAAGAAATGCTCCGTGAAAGTCTTTCAATACTGCATCGCTCAGGAGGAGAGTTGCTATGGAAATCTCCCTTTTGTGACTATCATATGTGTGGCTTAGCAAAAAAAAGTTGTTATAGATATGCCTCAGATATGAGGATCGCATCAGTGTATCTAGCGGGGGGAAATAAAGCATGATCAGATTCTTGAATTTATATGTGAAAAGTGAGAAGCAGCAGAGAACAGCTTCCTTTCCCAAGTCATCCTGAATATAGGTTTCAGCAGGGGTCATTTCCTGTAGGGGCGCACATGAGCAGAGCTCCGGCAGTAAAGAGCCCAGGGGGGCAGGCACATGCAACAAGCCCCACCCCCTGATCCCAGCAGCCCTCAGTCAGAGCAAAAAGCAGCCAGGTAAGTTGCAGAGCTCCCCCCGGCCCCCTGGTCCAAAACAGTCCAGTGGCAACTTTAAGACCAAGTTTTATTCAGATACAAGCTCTCCCTCCTCTGCAAGGACAGATCTGCATGTTCCCCCCCCCCCCAATAGCTAGCAATCCAAAACAGTCCAGTGGAGCATGAGTGGTGGGTGTTGCCTTCTGACACACTTCCGGTGATGTGGCATATGCAAATAAGTTATGCTAATAAGCTCCTGCACCTCTTTTTCTACGAAATGACCCCTGGGTTTCAGACATAAACCAGCATGGCCCCACTGGTAGACCTCCTGGTGGCACCTGAATTTTGGCCACTGTGTGACACATAGTGTTGGACTGGATGGGCCATTGGCCTGAGCCAACATGGCTTCCCTTGTGTTCTTGTGTTCTTATGGTGTGGTGAATAGACTGTTAGACTGTGATATGGGAGACCCTGGTTCTAATCCCCACCCTGTCATGTCTTAGAAGCTCACTGGGTGACCTTGGACCAGCTACTGTCTTTCACTGTGACCTACACCACAGGGTGGCTGTTGTAAACTGCTTTGGGTTTCTGTTGGAAAGAGAAGCAGGGAATGATCATCTAGGCTGGAGGCTGACAACCTTACACCTTGCTCTGTGAAGCGTTGTGGAAAGTGTCATGGAATTTTAGCTTAAAAGAAGAGGTAGAATCAACTAGAGAGTCAGAGAGTCTGCTGTATATATGTATACGTCTATGCTAGTTCCTTAAAACCTGCTACACACACACACACATGCTTTTATACAGGGCTCTGTAGCAGGAACTCCTTTGCATATTAGGTTACACACCCCTAATATAGCCATTCCTCCAAGAGCTTACAGTAGCCCCTGTAAGAAGAGCTCTGTAAACTCTTGGAGGATTGGCTACATTAGGGGTGTGTCACCTAATATGCAAAGGAGTTACTGCTACAAAAAGAGCCCTGCTTTATATATATATATGCACCACAAAAATAATGCAATGTTTTGGATCCTCTTTTTTTATTTTGTAGGACAATAATCCTGCTAATGGATTCTTGCCCTTTTCCGGTGGACCAAAGGCTGATAACTGAGGGAAATGTATAGCCTGATGGCTTTCTAGTTCTTGGTCTAGTCTTGCATCTCTGAAAGGGACATCTGTGACAAGCTGCTCAAGCCCTGAAAGCTGAATCAATCCAAGGATCATCTCAACCTCTGTTCACAACACCCGAAAACAGAGTATTCAGCTGCCGAACACGCTTGCTGAGGAATGCATGGCCTTCCCTACTCATAAGCCAGTCGGATCAAATCAAGCCCAGGACAGTTTCCTCATTCCCAGTTTTGTAAATGATAAGTGTGTTGTATGTCTGCCTGCTCTATGTGTGTTTGCAAAGCTTAAACATAGCACCACATTTTCTATTGAATGTCAACCAGTTCCCGCCAATTGGGATTATGCTAAACATATGCAGGCTTTCTTGGGGAACAGCTGTTCCTGCTGCGCACTGTGTTCTCAGGGATGGGATTCCATTGGAGAATTAGAAGCTTGCAAAGGCAGAACAGTAAGGAAATCGTGACTCCTACAACCGGTGCTCTAGTCAACCTCCAAGACGAAAGATCTTTCTGGATCCACGTATGTCTGATAAAAACAGTCTCTTTAACCAGAACAGTAAGATCAATGTGAAAATACAGCATAACGTCATCATTTGAATTGCAACCAACCCATATTGCCCAGTCTCCTAAAAATGAAATGGTGGCTTTCCTCAAATGTGTCATAGGATACATTTGTAACTCACTAGGCTGTTATAGAAACTGGAGGAAGATGAGGGCCTGTTCCATCCAGTTAATTTAGGCCCCGGTCCCACGGAGGATTTGCCGCGGGAGAGGCACAAATGTCGGGTGGAGTATATGGGCGCGATCACAAGGACACATCTGGCAAGTGTAGCACACCCATCGCCAACCCGTAGCATCCACCTGAATATCCGGAGTTAAAAAATACCCGGGAAAGCGTATTAGCGAACGGTTTGCTACGGGCAATCGATGGAATACCTACGTGTGATCGCTCAAGTGCGCTCCTCTCACCATGTTGACATGCACCGGAAACATGCACCAACAAACAAAACCCTGATTTGCCGCTACCGCGTCTGATAGCGTTCTGGTGCGTTAAATTGCGCCCACAGTGCGAAAAACCACGCCGCCTCCCCTGCGTTATCTGGCCCGTGTGACCAGGGCCTTAGTTATCTTAAGTCTGGTCCATGCACGCAGCAGAAGGAGGTGGTAGAGAGGGGAGAGAGTGCTGGGGTTGTAAAATAAGTTGTACCCTGTGAGACTCTAGTTTGGGCAGACATTAGTTCAAAGTCCCCCTATAATAGCGGTTCTCTGTAAGTAGGAATGAAGCACAGTAGGTGAAGGGCTAAGGTAGAAATTTCTCCCTGATGTGTTATCCCCCCCCCCGCCGCATTTGAAGAGAGTCGGGGTCATTTCGTAGAAAAAGAGGTGTAGGAGCTCATAAGCATAACTCATTAGCATATGCCACCCCCCCCTGACATCACCGGAAGTGTGTCAGAAGGCAACACCCACCGCTCAGGCTCCACTGGACTCTTTTGGATTGCTAGCTATTGGGGGGGGGATGTGCAGATCTGTCCTCGCAGAGGAGGGAGAGCTTGTACCTGAGTAAAACTTGGTCTTAAAGGTGCCACTGGACTGTTTTGGACCGGGGGGCTGGGGGGGGCCTCTGCAACTTACCTGGCTGCTTCTTGCTCTGACTGAGGGCTGCTTGTTGCATGTGCCCCCCCCCTGGGCTCTTTACTGCTGGAGCTCCGCTCCTGTGCGCTCCTGCAGGAAATGACCCCTGGAAGCGAGTATTTATATAGGGGAAGAATTAAACATGTAATCCCCCTCCACTGCATTCTGAAGTCATGCAGTTAGATTGACCAGGCCGTCAACTGCGGGAGGTAAATCCCAGCCTTCTCAGCTAACCCCTGCTTTTCCAGCAGGAGAGAATGGGGTATGGTGTCACAGATGAAGGGACATCACTTCTGGCCATTGGATTTGTGATGCTCTAGGAATATCCCCAGCTTGGAGGAATTCCTAGAGCGGCGTGGGAGGACTGGTGATGACACTTCTGGGCGATGACTTGGAAGTGATGTTGCGGTGTCAGCAATGCTCCCCCTTGCTATGCTACACCTGGCAGGGTTGGAAACCCAATGTACAGCCCATTCTACCATGTCAGCCATGTCTGCTACATGTGTGGGCCAGACAGTAGTCAATACTGTGGTGAGAACAGCTAAGAAGCTGGACTAGGGGTCATTTCACGCGGCAACCTCTTTGCAGTGCTTGGTGGTGCCTTGTCTGCATTCATCTGCATGTGGAATTACAATGGAGACTCCAGATGGGTTGCCATTGGTCTGAAGCAGCAGAACAAAGTTTGAGTCCAATGGCACCTTTAAGAGCAACATAGCTGAATTCTGGGTATAAGCTTTCATGTGCTTCTTCAGAAGTATCCGAAGAAATGTGCATGCACACAAAAGCGTATACCCAGAATAAACCTTTGTTGATCTTAAAGGTGCCACAGGACTCAAACTTTGGAATGGAGACTCCACACATCAATGGATATTGCATCACTGAAATAGATTGCTTCCTGAATTTCCCATCCACACAACAGATTGTTCTCCTCTGATCATGACTTCCTCCTTCCCTGATCGTTCACTGATATTTAGCAGCTTTTACTCTACTTCTGTCACCAGTGGAGTTCCCAAAGTGGCTCACCAATACCATGCTAAGGCCCCTGCCACATGGCAGGGAAAACACGAGGCGAAGCGCGGCTAAAGGGAGCCACATCAAAAAAGATACGCGCGGGCGGGATCCCACGGATTCCGTGCACCGCGCGCCGTTGCTCCCCGGCACGATCACATGCCGGGGAGGAAGTGTCGGAGGCAAGGGGGAGGCCGCCGAACTGCGCGTGCTCAAGCATGCACAGTTTTGGCCGGAGGCCGGGATGTGCCGCTGCAAGGACGCGCGGCCGATCCCACGGCCGGTTTGAGCCACTCCACTTCGCATGAACCACCCAGGTAGGTGGTTATTTTTAGAGCGGGTTTTCGCGCGGAAGACACATATCGGGGACGGACAGGCAACGATTCCCAGATGTTGCCGTGGGATCGCGCCCGTTTGATCCGCCCCCGTTCTGTCTCGCTCCCGGACCAAAACCCTTCATATGAACGGGGCCTAAGAATACCTACAAATAAACACAATACTTAGCCCACATCTTATTCTGCCACTGCTAGCAAGAGGTCCTCCAGATTCCATGTAGCTATCCCCCTATCTTCACTGGATTAGTAAACTGGCTCTTTATACAGTTTCCAGGAAGTCCGGCAACCCTCTCCCTATGGCGCTGCACCAGAACTGTGGCTAACTATGGCTAGAAAACCCAAGCACTCCATTTCAGATTCCATATTTCTTCTCACGTGATAAGAAATTGTGCTACGCCTGTCCGGAGGTGGCTCACCACCCCCTGGGCTTACCTCACTGCCTGTCAGGTAGCCCTGTCATGGATCTGGAATGTGGAGGGGTGCCTTCCTTCTCGTTCTCAGCTCTTCCCTGTTCAGTACTGTGCGCTATCTCAGGCTTCACCTTGTAGTCTCCAGCTGCCTTTTACTTGGCTGGGAAAGTATCGGCTTTTCACTTTGCCCGCTTCCTCACTTGCTTTCGCCCCCGTGTGCGAAGTATAATAATTTGCTTTTGCTCAGTGGGGGGGGGATGTTTGATTTCACTATAACGAACCAAAAGGGCTAAGCTAAACCATATATATATATATAAGTACAAATATTTATTAAGGTGTTCACTTGTTAAAACTCTCCTGATTAAAAATTACTTTGTCTAAGATCAGACTATAAAATCTTATACATACATATGATGGGTAAATAATTTACAATTGAAGACCAAATGCGTTTCGGCCCCTAAGGGCCTTCCTCAGTGGTCACTATTATCTGTGTCCTTTATAAAGTTCATATCTCTGCTACTTGGCATTACGTTTTATGACACATGTGGTCACTATTATCTATATATTCTAGACACACATTCAAAGACCTGTAACAGAGTTTTGGTACACATATAATTTAACCATATAATTGGACTCCTGGTATTAGTGATGGGCCATAGGTATAGCCATATCACCTCCACAACTTATTCTGGTAACAGCGATTTTGTAGGTCTGAATGTGTGTCACTCCATCAAGGTGAAAATCCATCACAGTAGTAGAGGGGGAAATGGTCAAAACAATCAATTCAGAAAAACATATCCCAGAGTAAAACTGTGCATTAAAAAACTAAGTGTTAAAAATTCTTGGCTTTAGCTTCCATACAAATGAGAGGAACTTGGTATGACACGAACCCCCTTTATGCAGTCAGTTCTGTGAGGGTCTGCGTGTCAGGACCTAGTCAGAGTTGATTTTATTTTTCCTGACCCGTCCTCTACACCCTCAATGTCTAATATTCTCTTCGGGGTTTGTTAATTTCAGGCTGTCTTCTTTGAGGACTACTGCACAGTATATGGCTCCCCAGAAAGTCAGGCACCAATACTTGTAACATTCAAAAGGCACCGTTACTTTATTGTTGAACAGAAAACTCAACAGGGGGATGGGATATATTTACACAGGATGTTCTGATACTTTGTCGAATAAACAAATCACTTTGCTTTGGCTTAGGTTGTCTGCTTAGTAGTTAATTTTTGGCTTTTATTTGTCTGGCCCCTTTGAGTCTAACTGGTCACCTAACCAGCCGTCCAGACTCCTCTCTCCAGACACTCTAGCCTTGACTCAGCCACTTCATAAGTCCCTGTGGAGCAGTGTTTCTGGTGTCTGTGACCACTCAGGTCTTATACTTTTACCTTCCTCGGTATATCAGAGGAATCAGTGCAGAGTGCTCTTCAACCACAGTGCTTTACATCAACTGTTAACAGGCTGTTCTCTCAAAGCTCGGTTAGCCGACTGCTCCTGCTAACTTCTCTGTCCAACTCTCCAACTGCCTCTTCCAACTGTCCCTTAGGTCCGTTTTCTGTCACTCAGGGAATGCTCCAGCCAAAAGGCCCCCTCCCCTCTATGTCATGTGACTCAGCAGGGATCTATCTCAACATTCTGCTGGTCCCAGATTTTCAGTTCCGTCACACTTGGCTACTGATGCAATGATTTCAGGGGATTGATCAGAAAGTAAGAAGTTAAACTCATTGTCAACGATCTTTGCAGCAGACAAGAGAGGGCAAATCAGGTGATGGCGCAGGAAAGAATAATAAGGGCAATGAAGAAAGATATGCTGCATTGAATCAGGTTCGTTATAGAGGCGGGGCAAATTCTATCCTTATAGGGGGTACCCTTGTATCTACCTGTCAAAACAACTGAAGGAAATAAATTAAACCTAGCTAACATAAAAACTCTGCGATGAAGAGGAATTGTCAAATTGTAAAGATACCGCGCCATTGAATTTTGTAGAGAGGGGAGGCCAAGAGAACGAGGGGAGCACGCTCCAGAGTTGCCTGCATTGATTACTTGGAGTTCAATGTCCCAAATATCAGATCCAGCCCTTATAACAAATGAGTTCGACACCCGTGCCCTAGAGAATGTTCCATAGCTCCCCCTAGGGTACAAGTGGACTAAACTACTTATAAAACTATTTAGAAATAATAAATAAATAAATAAATAAATAAATAAAAATAAAACTATTTATAATTTTAGACTCTTAGCAGGCTGCCGCTTCTCCAACACTTCTATCTGAAGAGTGTTTCATAGATACCATTTTAGGCTGCCTAGTGTTTGTTTTATGCTGTTTTTATGCCCCTTATGGTTTGAACGGCTTCTTGTTTGGTTTCTTGTGATTCTCCTCGAGCAGCTCTTTTGGAAAGGCAGCATGTACAATTTCTAAATAATTGAAAATTACAAATGAGATTACTTTTGAAGTTCCTTTATCCACATCATATTGTAGTCTTTTGTAGACTCTGGTGAAATGAAGATGCAAATTAACTTTCAAAGGAATAAATTTTAAGTATGAAACAATGAGGCCAGACACTGGACCAAATGAACTGTTTCCAGTTCCATGCAAATGAGGAATAAAACCATCCACTAGGGTTGCCAGGTCCCCCTTGGCCACCGGTGGGAGATAGGGGATAGGGTTGTCAGATCCAGGTTGGGAAATTTCTGGAATTTGGGGATGGAGCCTGGAGAGGACAGGGACCTCAGAGGGGTACAATGCCATAAAGTCCACCCTTTGAAACATCCATTGTCTCTACTCTTGATGCTGGAGGGGTTTTTTTTGGGGGGGGGGGAAATTAAACATTCAGAGAATGTTCCATGTTCAAAGTTCCCAAAATGGAATTCCGAATTTCGAATTCCAAGAATGGAATTCCAAGTTCAGAATTCGGTGAACAGAGTTCCGAGTTCCAAATTCTGAGAATGGAATTCCGTGTTCTGAATTCTGAAAATGGAGTTCCGAGTTCCAAATTCCGAGAACGGAATTTCTTTTCCTGAGTTCCAAGAATGGAGTTCCAAGTTACACATTTAGAAAATGGTGTTCCAAATTCTGAGAATGGAGATCTGAGTTCCGAATTCCGAATTCCGAGAATGGACTTCCGGGTTCTGAGAACGGAGTTCCGAGTTCCAAATTCCAAAAACAAAATTCCATGTTCCGAGTTCCAAGAATGGAGTTCCGAGTTCCAAATTCTGAGAATGGAATTCCGTGTTCTGAGTTCTGAGAATGGAGTTCTGGATTACAAAATCTTAGAACAGCATTCCGTGTTCCAAGTTCCAAGAATGGCGTTCTGAGTTCCAAAATCAGAGAACGGTGTTCCATGTTCTGAGTTCAAAAAATGGAGTTCCAAATTCCGAATCCTGAGAATAGAATTCCGAGTTTAGAATTCCATAAACAGAGTTCTGAGTTTCAAATTCTGTGAATGGAGTTCCAAATTCCAAGTTCCAAGAATGGAGTTCCCTGTTCCAAGTTCCGAGAATGGAGTTCCGAGTTCTGAGTTCCCAGAATGGAGTTCAAAATTCCAGGTTCCAAGAGCCGAGTTCCGAGTTCGGAATTCCGTGAACGGAGTTCCAAGTTCCAAATTTCAAGAATGTAATTCCATGTTCAAAGTTTCGAGAGTGGAGTTCCGAGTTCCAAATTTTGAGAACGGAATTCCTTGTTCCGAGTTCCGAGATGGAGTTCCGAGTGAAGAATTGTGAAGAAATTTCAGATTTTGTTTAAGCAAAGATGAAGGAGGGGGTGAGGCTCAGTGGCAGAACATCTGCTTGGCATGCAGAAGCCCCAGGTTCAAACCTCAGCTTCTCCAGTTAAAAATCAGGTAGGAGGTGAAATGAAAGACTTCTGCCTGAGCCCTTGAACAGCCGCTGCCAGTCTGAGTAGACAATACTGACTTTGATGGACCCAGGGTCTGATTCAGTGTAAGGCAGCTTCATGTGTCCTTCCCTCCACAGAGAGGTTATATGATTGTCAACAAATGTGCTTTTTGTTATAATGCAAGTTTCTAAAAGGAAGCTTATCTATTTCCAGGTCTCCTCAATGGCAGGTAGGCATGATTTATTGGTAAGAAAGCCAAAGAGAGAGAAACCTGTACCAAAAAAACAAGTGACAAGAGAGTTGTGATAAATATGTAATTGTGAGAAAATATCTATAAATGCAAGTATATGATCTAGTCGAGCTATATCTCCAAACATTCAATATTAATCAATAATGCAGTGCTGTCAAGAATATGCACAGTTCACACAATAAATCCTTGCAAGAGTCATTCCCCCATAGATTTCCTATATCCCGTTGACACTATAAAATCTGTTAAACTGTTAAAATGTGTTAAATTGGTCTACTGAAAAGGGGGGAAAGGGATCAAGATTCAGTCTACAGCTCCCCAGTTGATTCTGCTGCTGGTTCATGAACAAATTCAAT
>NW_015169230.1:201472-209309 GCF_001447785.1 Gekko japonicus | reverse complement strand
ACTGATGTCTTGGAGGACATTGTGCTTCCCATTTTTAATGGGGTCCAACTGACACTCGCTGACTCAGTTAAGAGCCTAAAAGTGATCCTTGATCTAGCACTATTGCTGGAGAAGCAAGTTGATGCAGGGTCAAAATTTCCTTCTTCCACATTCGTTTAGCCTGCAAGAGGGCTGGCTACCTTGACTCAGCTGATCTGGGCATGTGGATCCATGCTATGATTGCCTCAAGGCTAGACTACTGGAATGTACTCTACATGGGTCTGCCCTTATAGTGCACTTGGAAACTCCAACTGGTACAGAATGCCTCAGCCTGGTTACTTTTTGGTGCTAGGTGAAGGTCCTGGTTATCGCTGCTCCTTTTTTTTTGCCATCAAGTCACACCTGATTTATGGAGCCTCCATAGGGGTTCCAAGGCAGGAGACATTGAGAGATGGTTTGCCATCTCCTGTCCCTGTGTCGTGACCCTGTATTCCTTGGTGATCTCCCATCCAAATACTAGCCAGGGCCGACCCTGCTTAGCTTCTGAGATCTGAATAGATGGGGCTAGCCTGAGCCTAGGTAAAGGTTTCCCTTGCTCAAAAGCCAGTCAAATCTGACTCTAGGGATGAGGAGCTCATCTCCATTTCCAAGCCAAAGAGCCAGCGCTGTCCAAAGGCATTTCTGTGGTCAAGTTGCTGGCATGACTAGACGCTGTGATGCACGGAACGCTGTTACCTTCCCACCAAAGCAGTAACTCTTTATCTACTTGCAATTTCTTGCTTTCAAACTTCTAGGTTGGCAGGAGCTGGGACCAGAGACGGGACCTCACTCCGTCATGCGGCACTCGGGTCTCAAACTGCTGAACTACCGACCTTCCGGTCTGCAGTTCAGCATCTTAACCACTTGAGCCACTGCAGCCTGGGCCTACAAAGCCCTTAATGGCCTCAGACCCATATACCCACAGGTCCACATGGATGCTTGGATGCCCCCCTCGTTCCACATTTTATTGAACAAAATCATAACCCTGAGTACTTTAAATGTGTTACTTTGGAGGTAGTCCACCTTAAACCTTATCAGATCATAGATACACATAAACTTTTACTTCAAAGAGAGGCATTCTGGATTTACAGACTCAATACCTGCCAACCAGCCGATCTGAATGCGTCATTAGCAGGGGTCTTTTTGTAGAAAAAGAGCTACTGGAGCTCATTAGCATAACTCATTAGCATATGCCACACCCCCTGACATCACCGGAAGTGTGCCATAAGGCCACACCTCCTGACATCACCGGAAGTGTGTCATAAGGCCACACCCCCTGACATCACCAGAGGTGTGTCACCAAGAATGCAGAGCATCACTGCGCCAGACATAAGAACATAACAGAAGCCATGTTGGATCAGGCCAGTGACCCATTCAGTCCAACACTCTGTGTCACACATCAGCCAAAAATACTAGGTACCTCAGGAGGTCCGGTAGTGGGGCCAGAACTCCAGAAGCCCTCCCACTGTCCCCCCCAAGCACCAAGAATACAGAGCATCCCTTGCCCCAGACATAAGAACATAAGAGAAGCCAATGCTGGATCAGGCCAATGGCCCCTCCAGTCCAACATTCTGTTACACAGGGACCAAAAATACCAGGGGCCATCAGCAGGTCCAGCAGTGAGGCCAGGACACCAGAAGCCCTCCCACTGTCCCCCCAAGCACCAAGAATACATAAGACATGCCCCAGACATAAGAAGATAAGAGAAGTCAATGCTGGATCAAGCCAATGGCCCCTCCAGTCCAACACTCTGTGTCACACATCAGCCAAAAGGGCCATCAGGAGGTCCAGCAGTGGGGCCAGGACACCAGAAGCCCTCCCACTGTTCCCCCCCCCAAGCACCAAGAATACAGAGCATCCCTTGCCGCGGCCCCAGGAAGCGAGTGGAGGGGTGGCCGGGCTTCCTGGGGCGCATGGATCGCCACGGCCCCCACAAGTGAGGGGAGGGGTGGCTGGGCTTCCTGGAGCGCTGCGAATCGCCGTGGCCCCTGGAAGCGAGGGGAGGGGTGGCTGGGCTTCCCGGGGATCGCCACGGCCCCAGGAAGCAAGGGGAGGGGTGGCCGGGCTTCCTGGGGCGCATGGATCGCCACGGCCCCCACAAGTGAGGGGAGGGGTGGCTGGGCTTCCCGGGGATCGCCACGGCCCCAGGAAGCAAGGGGAGGGGTGGCCGGGCTTTCTGGGGCACCACGGATCGCCGTGGCCCTGGGAAGCGAAGGGAGGGGTGGCTGTGCTTACCGGGGCGCCGTGGTTTCCCGCGGCACCAGAAAGCACAGTATGGGGGGGCAGACCTGAGCAGGGCCCAGGGAAGCAGAGGAGGAGGTAGGCAGACTTACCTTCCTTCTTGGCATCCTTGTGGCACTGACTGAGGCCTGCTGGGAGCAGGGGGCGGGACTTGGTCATGTGACCACCCAGCCCCTTGGGCTGTTCACTCCCGGAGCTGTGCTCCGGAGAGCTCCGGCCCCATCCGACCCCTGGTAGTGGATCTTTTTTCTTTCTCCTAGATGTAGTTCCCCTTCCCATATTTTCGGTTGTAGTTTGTAGTCTGTAAAAAATCAATTAAAAATTCCCCTCAGGGGTATATAAAAAAAATGAATGATGTCATCCTCACACAGGGGACATCATGCAGTGATGCTCTGGTTTGGGGCAAACTCTATGGTTTTGAGGGCAAAAAACCCCCGTATAGTTTTGCCCAAACACCCAGAGCGCTGTGTGTGACATTGCTGACAGAATGATGTCACTTCCAGGTGACATAATTGCGTTGGGGACATTATGCCAATGTCCTGCCCACCCCCAGAATGCCCCCCAAATCCCCCACCACGACAGCGAGAGGACCTGTCAACCTTAGTGGCCCCTTAGACACTAACAAAATTTGTGGCAGGATGTGAGCTCCCGTGAGTCACTGCTCAAGCCCCTTCTCTTCAGATCTCAGAAGCTAAGCAGGGTCACACCCCTGGCTAGTATTTGAATGGAAGGTCCCCAAGGGTCATGACGCAGACCCTTTTCTATGATAACTAACCAGGACAGCTTCCCTTAAACAAGCAAAACCTCTTGAAGCTGCAACCCTGCCCAGGGGTAAGCTCAGCTCCCGCCCACTCACACACATTTCCCATGGGGGTTTCACCTTGTGGGATGACCTGCCTTTAGGAAGACGGGAAGGCTCCCAAGTTTCTGCCATTCTGCAGAAAATGCCAAACGGAAAGGCTCAGGAAGGCGTGCACATAAAGGGATTAGAACTGCTGGTCAACGAAACCCTTCAGGAGGGCTTTTTTCATAACAGAATAAGATTGTAGGATACTGCAGTGTTAATTGAAGCTATCTCCTCGCTTCGACTGCATCAACTTCTACCTGTGTAGAAGGAACCTCCGCCCTTCCGGGGGACCTGGCATCCCTAGATGGTGGCTATACTCAGCTCCTGGACCTAGACCTGGCCATCCCTGCCTCAGTGTTACACAGAGCAGTCAGTCGTGGGGAATAATTAATGGCTCCTTCTCCGTCATTCATTACTCAGATCTGCCACTTGCCTTTTCTAGAAAACATCCTTACGGACTGTCAAAGGTGAGCCTTGTATTAGACTCTGAGCAATACAAATGACTGCCACCACTTTGTAAATTTTCAAGGTTTTCATTATGCTTCAACCAAGGGAATGAAATCTTGACAAACAGCAACCAAAACAGTTGTCGCAAGCCAATATACCCAACATCCGTGCCTTCTCTCTCTCTCTCTCTCTTTGTTAATACATGTTATTTATTAAAATGCCTGGAATCAAGATAAATTTTCTTTCCTTGGTATTTATTGTTCCATCAGCTTCAAAAAAGGGAAGCTGCGAGCGCTTTGATAAATGGGCTGAGAAGATGCCTGTTTTCCACGTTGCTTCTTAAATACCACGGTTGAAATGCAGTTTTTTGTAAAGGTAAAGGTTCCCTTGCTTGAAAGCCAGTCGAATCTGACTCTAGGGTTGCGGTGCTCGTCTCAGTTTCAAAGCCGAAGAGCCAGAGCTGTCCAAAGATGTTTCCGTGGTCATGTGGCCGGCATGACTAAACACCAAGGCGCACGGAACGCTGTTACCTTCCCACCAAAGCGGTACCTATTGATCTACTTGCAATTTCTTCCTTTCGAACTGCTAGGTTGGCAGGAGCTGGAACTTGTAGCCTGCAACAATAGTCTTCAGGGAATCACAACGGCATTAACTAGAACTGCATGGCTCTGCTGGGGATTAATTATCCTTGTTCCTCAAATATGGAAAGGGGGGGGAGCCATAAGCACAACCAAAAAAGCAATAAGCGCAACACAAACCTGCATGTATTCAGAACTTCAGATCTCGGTAGCACTGATAGGGGTGCCAACCTCTAGATCAGGGGTGTTGAACTCATTTGTGATGAGGGACGGATCCAGTTACGGTTGCCAAATGCTCCGGTTTGGCAGGGGTCCTCTGATTTTTGGGGGCTTCTACGTGCCACTGGTCAGCTGGCCGCTGGGGGAAGCCCCGCCCCCAAGCCCCAACACCCGCAGCCACCCCTCTCTCTTCTCTCTTGAGAGAGAGGAGGGAGAGAGGTGCGTGGGGGGGGGAATGCCAGCTCCTTTAAGTGCAGGAAGCTGGCGTTTCCCGGAGAGGAGGGATAGGGGCACACGGGGGGGGGGGGGATGCCAGCTCCTTTAAGTGCAGGAAGCTGGCATTTCCCACGCACCCGATTTCTGTCGAGTCCGCGTGGGGGTGGGGGAAACACCAGCTCTCTGCACTTAAAGTGGCTCCTTTAAATTCAGGGAGCCGGCGTTTCCCGCGCACCTGATCTCCGCAGAGATTGGGTGTGGGGGGGGGGGATCGCCAGCTCTCTGCACTTCAAGGGGCCCCTTGAAGTACAGGGACCCAGCACCACTGGAAGATCAGGCAGGTGGGGGGGACGTCCCCAATGTGATGTCATCACATGGGGACGCCCCACCCCCTCCAGGAACGCCCCCCAAAGTCCCCCACTGGGGGCAAAGATAGGACATGGCAACCCTAGGTCCAGTACTGAGAAGTGGTGAATGAACGGGAACCAAAAGGCCTAACAGCAAATCTTTTGAAGGCATCGAGTGTGTCCTCAATGACTTTCCTAACTTGCAGATTAGTTTTCCCCCCCAAGTTAAATGCTCATTTGTCGGCCTTAATCAGAATTCACAGAATCGCATAGTCTATGAAGCAGCTATTTAAAATGTAATCTCTGAGTCCTCTTCCAACGCAGCAACCAGGGGATCTCCACGACTGTCAGTGATGGGAACGAAAGGTCCAAAGACATTATTTTTGATTGTCTGGTTAGTGCAGCTACCTTGTTAAGATGGTGTGATGCACTTGAATGGAAACCCCGTCCCGGGGCCTGCTGCCTTGCGCTGAACTCAGATGTGACAACCATCTTTACATCAAAATGCTCAATAGGGCACTTCCAAAATGGCAATTTTGTGGGTTTTTTTTTTGCATTTTTATCATACCTCTTATCCACTCCTGATTTCCAGGGTGGCTTACAAGAATGTCAGTTCACAGAAGCACAGCAAGAAGACAGCCAGATTTGAGTCCAGTAGCATCTGAGAGGCTGGCGAGATTTCCGAGTGATGAACTTTTGAGTCAGAGCCTCAGATACAAAAGGGAGCTCTGCCTCTTGAAAGGTCATACCTCAAAACTCTTGTTGGACTCTACAGTGCAACTGGACTTGAATCTGGCTCTTCTACTGTAGACCAACATGGCCGCCCTCTCAAACGAGGACAAGAACAGTGTGGGAATCTGTACTACTGTCAACAGTGCATCATGTCGGCAGTAGGATACTTCTTTTAGGCCTACCCTAGAGTCTGGACTCTTGAGAGTCCCTTGGACTGCAAGAAGATCAAATCAGCCAATCCTAAAAGAAATCAACCCTGACTGTTCCCTGGAAGGCCAGATAATGCAACTGAAGCTCAAATACTTTGGCCACTCACTGGAGAAAAAGACCCTGATGCTGGGAAAGACCGAAGGTCAAAGAAGACGGGGACAGCAAAGGATGAGATGGTTAGACAGTGTCATCGATGCAACGGACATGAAGTTGAGCCAACTTCAAAGGACGGCGGAAGACAGGAAGGCCAGGCGTGATCTGGTCCATGGGGTCGCGAAGAGTCGGACTTGACTGTGCGACTGAACAACAAACAACAAGAGTCTGGAAGGCCTGGCTAAACAGAGAGGATTTCACAGATAGCCAGTTTGGTGTCACGGACTCTAACCTGGGAGAACTGGGTTTGATTCCCCACTCCTCCACTCGCAGCTGCTGGATGACCTTGGGCAAGCCATAGTTCTGTCAGAGCTGTTCTCTCAAGGGCAGTTCTTGAAAGACCTCTCTCAGCCCCACCTACCTCACAGGGTGTCTGTTGTGAGGAGGGGAAGGGAAAGAAGATGGTAAGCTGCTCTGAGACTCCGAGTGAAGGGCGGGGTATAAATCTAATTCTTCTTCTTCTTCTTCTTCTTCTATTTTAAAACTCCTGCTAGAAAGAGGATGGTGGGACTTCCCTAGGGAGGAAATCCCATCAGGAAGGCACAAGCCCTGATCCTCATACCGAGGAAACAGAAGGGTCAAAGTGTAATCCAGGATCTTGGGTAGCGAATATTAGGAAGGGTCCTTCTTTGTTCAAGATCCAGGAGAGTTGCTTCCAGACAGATTAGAAATTACTGAGCTGCATGGACCAGTGGTCTGAGTCAGCATGATGCAATTTCATCTGTTTCTTTCTGACAGCGTTACTTTGATTCTTCTCTCTCCTTGCCTCAGTCTATCATCAAATCTAATCCTCTCTCTAGTGCACTGGTCTTGGCCTCCAGATACTTTTGTCTGTGAACCGGGGCTGACAATCTCCAGGTGGGTTCTGGAGATTGTTGTACATACTAGATTCCATGTCAAAAATGAAGTCAAATGAGGAGGAAGATCTATGTTTTATTTCAATTAACAGAAAAACAATTGGACCAAATAGTCCATCCAAAAATGACGACTTTCTTCTCAGCATATTCAGGGAATATGCTTCAATTAACAGGAAAACAATTAGACCAAATAGTTAATCAAAAATTGACAACTTTCTTCTTTTTCTTCTTCATCTTCTCCTTGAACATATTCTGAACATATTCCGGAAATACATGATATTTTATACATGGACTGACATCATCAAGAAAACAATATTCAAACAGCATAATTGGTTACAAAAGACAGTGGTAATTTGAGTAATAACCCTCTGATTGGCCAGATATAAAGAAACATATATCTATGCCAAACTAAGTGTTTACTTAACCTAACCTAAATGATAATGGGCAAGAATTTTTCATATCAGACTAAAATCTTCTTTGACCCAGACATTGAAAGGTTTGCCCTAAGAACTACAGAATCATGAACTTTGTACCTATTATGTTCTCTGCTAACAATATCAGACCTACAAGAGGAAAGCCTTCTATGTAACAGGCCTTTCTAACATCCTAATAAAATATTACTTAAAGAATAAATATATAAAAACCAGAGAAATATGAATATGAACAATCAAGAAGGAAAAAACCTATATATATAAAAATCTTTATATTCCCATTCATACTACACAGGTGTAGACATAAAGCATGAAAATAGCTCCTGCTTTCACAGATGCATTACTTTAGCTGAGGAAAACTCAGATGCATTCTATTTTTCACACCTGTCTATTGACACAACTGACATTTTACCTGACAATTTATTAGTGGGTGGACTTTGGAATATTTTAAAGACCCTCGTATTCTGACCGCGATGGTCAGATGAAGCAGAGGGTTTGAAAAATTCTTTTGAGACCCTGTTCAGTTTCACTACAAGATTTC
>NW_015169230.1:179575-201379 GCF_001447785.1 Gekko japonicus | reverse complement strand
CCCCCCCCTCTCCAAACCCAACCCTCTCCCAAGTTTCACCTTCAAATCTCCAGGAATTTCCCAGCCCTGAGTTGGCAACCGTACCACGAACAAGTCTCTCCCTTAAGGACTCTGGCCTTCTTTTGAAGTAATCGCTGCCCATCTTTGACTCAGATTTCTCTGTGTTCTTGCCCTCATCTGTTCTGCGGCTGTCTCTTTGTTGTGCAGAATACTCATCTTAGGGACTTTCCTCCTCCTGGCTGCCCTACTTCAGCCTCGAAGAAGAAGAAAAGGAGGAGGAGGAGGAGGAGGAAATTGGATTTATACCCCGCCCTTCACTCAGAGTGGCTGACAAACTCCTTTCCCTTCCCCTCCCCACAACAGACACCATGTGAGGTAGGTGGGGCTGAGAGAGCTCTGACAGAAACTGCTCTTTTTCAAGGACAGCTGTGCCAGAACTATGGCTTGCCCAAGGTCATCCAGCCAGGTGTGAGTGGAGGAGTGGGGAATCAAACCCGGTTCTCCCAGATTAGAGTCCTCACACTTAACCACTACACCAAACTGGCTCTCAGTGTGTAGCCCCCATGTGTGGCTGCCAACCTCCAGGAAGATACTGAAAATCTAGAATTATAACTGATCTTCAAATGACAGAAATCAGCTCTTCTGGAGAAAACGACTGCTTTGGAGGGTGGACTCTGTGACATTCTACCCTCCCGAGTTCTCTCCCCTCCCCTCCCCTCTCCTAACCTCTCCTCCCCAAACCCAGCCCTCCTCAGGCTGTACCCTCAAAATCTCAAGAAATTTCCCAACGCAGAGTTGGTAGCCCTTCCACTATGAGAGCAAAACATGCTCTCAGACTTTCTCTTTCCATCCTATAGTTAGACAAATAGCTAGAGCGGCGGCCTTTCCTTTCCTGTCACAGCATGGATTCCTTGAAGAAGAAAGAACATCCAATTATTTCTTAGAGCAATAAGCCCCATGGGGGGGATGCTATTCTAAAATATAAATAAATAAAATAAAAGCAGCCTTCCCCTTCCACTCATGCACAGCCATCTCTTGTTAAGCAACTGGGTTGTTGAAGGGTGGATAAAATGGAGGAGGAGGAATATTGTGGGAAGCCTCCTCGGATCTCCGTTGTGGAGAAAATATAAATAATCTATGCAAATCTAAATAAAGAAACAGAAACTGTGTAATAATGGCGCCTCCATAACAACATAAAGGTAAAGGTAAAGGTTTCCCTTGCTCAAAAGCCAGTTGAATGCGACCCTAGGAATGCTGTGCTCATCTCCATTTCTGAGCCGAAGAGCCAGCACTGTCCAAAGACATTTTCTGTGGTCATGTGGCCGGCATGACTAAACACCGAGGCACACAGAATGCTGTTAGCTTCCCACCGAAGCGGTACCTATTTATCTACTTGCAATGTCTTGCTTTCAAACTGCTAGGTTGGCAGGAGCTGGGGCCAGAGAGGGGAGCTCACTCCATCATGCGGCACTCGGGTCTCAAACTGCTGAACTACCGACCTCCTGGTCTGCAGTTCAGTGTCTTAACCACTTGAGCCATCTCAGCCCTAATTCCATAACAACATACAGGATGCTATTGCACATGAATTCCGCCCATTACAATTATGGATCCCCCCCCCTCCAGTAAATAATAATTCTGAACCAACCTAGAGAAGAAGATACATAAACTTTGCTGCTTGGTGGGTTTTTTTTTTTAAATGCTTTGGGCAAAGCCCCATCTGCAAGACCTGTGCATATGCAAATTAAAGGTGATTAGGATAATTTAAGCAGCCTCCATCTGCTGGCCACTTCACTGCTCTTCAAAAGGAAACAATCCCCTCCTCGGGTTCCAGACAGTAACCTGCTCACACGCGGCCTCTGAGCCTTATAATACAGCTGCCCGAACTAGAAAAAGGCCTCTCCACCTGGCTGCCTATTCATGTAATAAACATCAAAATGGATACATTTAAACACAGGTAGTGGATGTGGGACTGTTGTAAAAAGGCACAGCTGAAAGGGAATAGAGGGAATGGGGGGAGATAGGATTGTAATTAAACATTCTAAAATCTTAATTGTTCTGCCTCCTTATGCTGGGTTTTCGGCAGCTGAGAACAAAAGCCGACGGCAGCTTTCAATGGAGCCGCCACCTACCAAATAGAGAAAGGACCAGCTGTACAACAATTCTCCTTAGCAGTTTTTCCCCCAAAAACAAAATTTGCATTCACCAAGTCCAAATGCAGACTTTGAGATGGGTGCCATTTTTAGAGCCGTTTGGTAAGAGCTTCCTTGCTGGATCCTATCAAGATCTGTTGAATCCAACCCTCCATCCATGGTCACAAAAAGGCTGCTGGAGAGCCAGAAGCCCGATGTGAAGACGATGGCTTTCCTCTGCCTTGCTTGTGTGAAGTGATGTCAATTCACAGGTGACTCATTGCCATTCCAAGACAAGAGATGGACAGAAGTGGATTGCCATTGCCCATCTGGTGTAGCAACTCTGGACATCCTTGGTGGTCTCCCATCCAAGTACTAACCAGGGCCGATCCTGCTTAGCTTCTCAGATCTGACGGGATTGGACTAGCCTGGGACATCCAGCAGGCTTCCTGTGGAGGACTGCAGAATCAAACCCAGTTCTCCAGATTAAAGCCCACCCCTCTTAACCACCATACTAGCATTATAAATCAGCATTATACATATATTAGTAGCAAAGCCCATTGTAAAAAGAATACAATGAGCACTAGCAAGATGTCGGTCTGGCCCTCCTCCTCGGCGAATCTTTTAAAGGTGCTGCAAGCCTTGCCTCAGGGTTTCATTGCACCTGGATTCAGTGCATCACTAGCGAAAGGGCAGCAAAATACCTCCCTGATGTGAAGGGGGCACTCAGTGTCTTTTACCCACCCGCCTCCTTCCCTCCTTCCCACCCGCCTCCTTCCCTCTCTCCACAGAGCCCTGGCCAGAGGGGGAGAAAACGAGCATGCTCAGCAGTGTCTCCATGAGAAGTGATGGGGGGAGAAGCAGGTGTGGGGAGAAGCCTTTGTGCCCAGGCCACTCTTTCTCAACGAACGGAGGCAGCCGCTGACTGACAGGCAGTCCCAAAGCCTCCCCAAGGTGAAGCAAGAGGGGGAGCTCCTCCAGCCACTGTGCCTACATGCCTGGCAGCCCCTTGGTGGCTCCTGCCGGGGCTTACTGTGCCTCTTGCCTGCAGTTCATGCTCTGCCCACAGTGCTGCATGCAGCTCTCGCAGCACTTTAGGTGCCAGCGCCTCCCCGGTCTTCCTCCTGGCATTCGGCTTCCCAGGAGCTGCAGCTCTTTTCCTCTCAGCCAGACCCTCCCCGCTGCTGCTGAAGGAAGGTGGGGGGAGCCTTTGAAAGGTGGTGGCCAGCTTTCTCTGTGGGGCCACCTGCTGAGTCTCCCTGAAGAAGCGTCGCCCTTGTGGCCGAGGGAGAGGGGCTGCAAGGGGCAGGGAAGGTGAGTGCTTCCCATGCTTCCCACCACTCCCTATGTCTGCCTACTTCTCCCATGCAGCCTTTCTGGCCATTTGTCAGGGTCACCTTATGAAGTCCCCCACCCCTTGGCATCTTTCCTGGTGGCCCCTCCTCTCTTTCTCTTTTTGGCCATGGAGGGGCTGCTGCCCCCTCCGAGGGGGGGGAATGAAGGAACACTGAGGAGGAAGCGCAGAGGAGAAAAGGGAATCCCCATCGCTCATAATCTGTGGGGAGCTCTCCTGTACCAGAACAGGCTGCCTCCTAAGCCTCTGCCCGGCAGAGCACCCATCCCCTTTGCTAGCTCCCTCCAGACTGAGACCGAGACACTGGTCACTGGCTCTGTGGGCGGGACTGAGGCAACGCAGCGAGGCAATGCAGCCAGGGGATTGGCAGACCTTCTGAGTGGCAGCTGAGGGAGCCAAATGCTGTGGGAGCATGTGGAACGTTCACCCCAAAGCAGCATTACATATAAGGAGAGATTTTAGTATATACAGGTGGGGACCTGCAAGAAACTTGTGGGAGCAGCTATCACATTCAGTCCTCCCCTTACTTCTCTCAGTTTCCCACTCTTTCTGCCTTCCATCACCCCTTTTCTTACTCTCTCTCTGCCCTATAATTGCCACTTTCTGTTTCTTTCTGCCCCCACCCAAGCATTCTCCCTTTCTGTGTTCCATCACTTTCCCAGCAGCTTGCTTGCTTCCCTCTTCCCACAGCACAGCAGTGGCGGTGGCAGGAGTCCTGGCTGCCCTCTGCTCCCCCCTCCAGTAACCATGACAGTGTTTCTGCAGAGGTGCTGAGAAGCAAGTCTTCAGGAAGAATTAAAAAAAAACACACATCCATTTCTGGTAAGATTTTTCTTCAAACTTAGGGGGTCCCCCAAATTTGCAGGAAAACCTCCTTGCTGTCCACCTGGCCTGGATCTGCATATTTAAGTATCCACAGATCAGGGCAGAGTTGGCTATTACGTAAGTAAAAACGTAAAGGTTTCCCTTGCTTGAAAGACAGTCGAATCTGACTCTAGGGGGCGGTGCTCATCTCCATTTCCAAGTCGAAGAGCCAGCGCTGTCCAAAGACATTTCCGTGGTCATGTGGCCAGCATGACTAGACACCAAGGCACACGGAACACTGTTACCTTCCCACCGAAGCGGTATCTACTTATCTACTTGGAATTTCTTGCTTTCGAACTGCTAGGTTGGCAGGAGCTTGGGCCAGAGATGGGAGCTCACTCAGTCATGTGGCACTCAGGTCTCGAACGGCCGAACTACAGACCTTCCGATCTGCAGCTCAACATCTTAATCTCTGAGCCACCATGGCCTTGGCTATTATTTATTTATTTATTTTGATTTATATCCTGCCCTCCCCGCATGGGCAGGCTCAGGGTGATTTACAACAGGTTAAAATGCAATGCAATAAATACAATAAAACATAGATGCATTAAACAATGCAATAGTATAAAATTCAGATATAGATATCTTATTAGATATATTAGCTTAGATCTAATATAATCTATTAGATTATATTAAATCTATTAGATATATAGATGCATTTACTATATTTATAATTCACTTTTTACGTATGTGACACACATTGCAATTTGGATAATGTACCAATGGAGGGTGAAAACCATACAACATGTGTGCTCAACACCAACAGGCCAACACAACCATCAAAATCAATTGACAAAAGAATATTAATCAGTATAAAATGAAAACTTTGCTGCTGCCTGGCCTTTTCATTTTGCCCTTTCCTTCACACTGGGTAAAGTTAAGACTCTCCGACGTTTGCATGCCTTTATCAGTTTTGGAGGAAGTCCTTTAAGACTTTCCTAAATGAAGGCTTAAATATTTCATGGATTCATCTGCCGTTTTAATTATGCCTCCATGCTAAAAAAGCTGCCTGTGTCGACATATATTTTGCAATGCCATTATATAAATGTTTAAATAGCTGTAGTTCCATGTGTCTTTCTGGGTGGAAAAATCGGGCAACGCTTTCAAAATGGGAAGGTTTTAAGGTGACTGCAGAAGTCTATGTCAAAGCTGAACATAAGGTCAGACTTATGGTCGAGAGTATGTGCTTCGCTTGGAGTCATGTAAACCTTTCAGAAGAAAGTTAGTGTTTTAAAAAGTGAGTCTGTGAACAGTGGGAGGCTGTCTTAGAACATCTTAAGGCACTATAAACTTGACATATGTTAAGCTTGACAGAGACTAAGCTTGTTTGGACTGGGTAGAATTCAGGCATTCAGTAGAGATCCACGAACCTGTACATGTTTGTACATTTGGATCTGAAGAAGCTTGCCACATCCCTCAATGAATTATTTCCCCCCCCCCAAAAAAAGTATCTGAATGGTTCTTCTAGGCTAGCATTGCATTAATTTTACATTAAAAAAATGCAGGGGTCATTTTGTAGAAAAAGAGCTAGGGGAACTCATTAGCATAACTCATTAGCATATGCCACACCCCCTGACATCAGGGGCCCGGCGGTGGACCTGCAAGGCCAACGGGAGTGCGTGGAAGCCCCGCCAAGGCCCTCCCTGGCCCCAGGCAGGCTGGGGTGGGGAGAGGCGGGGGGGAAGCAACTGACCCTCCCTCTTCTCCTGCCTCCTCCTGGATGAATGAGGGCTGGAAGCGGGGCGGCCAGAAGCAGGAGGAGGGGCTTCATCATGTGCCCCGCCCCCCTGCACCTCACCCAGGGGAACTGCGTTCCCCCGCGATCCCCCCCCAAAAATGACCTATGGTGCAATGCAAAATGTCTGTATTTTTAAGTGATTAAAATATTTTACTGTATGTGAAGTGTTGTTAGTTTCCATTAAACTTTCAAGGGTTATTAATGGGCTGACCTCAACCTGTACTGTTTTGGTTTCCCACTCCCTAATAATAAATTAGAAGAAATAACAGTTAATTCCTTCTTTGTAAATCAGCAGGGTTTTGTAAATTCCACTTGTAAGTGCCAGTGGAAATTACTACAAAGTAAGTCTTCCCTTTCCTCTCAGAATGAACATGTCCATGACATTCCTGTCTTTTTCTTTTCCCCCCCCCAAAACACAACTGATTTCTTTTTTGTCACCAAAGGCTTTTAGGTGATCAACATACAGCCGCCAGGTCCCCTCGCCATAATGGCATGTCGCGCGCAACGTCCCTGATGCGATTATATCACCCGGAAGAGACATTATCACGTCAGTGACATCACGCATGATCCTCTGGTTTTAGGGTAGAACTCTGTGTTTTTTTGCTTCAAAAACCAGAGCGTCATGGTGTGTTGTCTCTGGTGCAATGACATCACCTAAGAACATAAGAGAAGCCAGTGTTAGATTCAGGCCAATGGCCCAGCCAGTCCAACAATCTGTCACACAGTGGCCAAAAATACCAGGTGCCTTCAGGAGGTCCACCAGTGGGGCCAGGGCGCTAGAAGCCCTCCCACTGTTGCCCCCCCAAGCACCAAGAATACAGAGCATCACTTGCCCCAGACCGAGAGTTCCTATCTATACCTTGTGGCTAATAGCCACTGATGGACCTCTGCTCCATATGTTTCTCTAATTCCCTCTTGAAGCCGTCCATGCTTGTAGCCCCCATCATCTCCTGTGGCAGTGAATTCCATGTGTTAATCACTCTTTGGGTGAAGAAGGACTTCCTTTTATCTGTTCTAACTCGACTACTCAGCAATTTCATGGGAGTGCCCATGAGTCCTTGTATTGTGAGAAAGGGAGAAAAGTACTTCTTTCTCTACCTACTCTATCCCATGCATAATCTTGTAAATCTCGATCATGTCACCCCTCGGTCGTCGTTTCTCCAAGCTAAAGAGCCCCAAGCGCTTTAAGCTTTCTTCATAGGGAAAGTGTTCCAACCCTTTTATCATTCTAGTCATCGCATCAGCGATGTCGCACGATGGTGTCTCTGTTTGGGGGTGGGGTTTCCCCCACTGGCCGGCTGGCCGATGGCATATCAAAGCCCCCAAAAGTGGGGGGAACCCCCTCTGGGACCTGGGGGCTGGTAACCCTGGATCAACATGTCCTCATCAGTTCATTGTTCTGTCTTTGCAAACACAGACATGTACCTTCCTCTTCCCTTTAGCAGGGAACAGTCGCTTCCTCCAGATTCTCAGAATCATAATGGAGATATTTCTGAAAACTGTCAGTCATTGAGAACACACCAATGAACCATCTTGAGTCCCAAACTAGGAGTTATGTCTGGCACAAGGTGGGGAGGTGTTCCCCTGACCCAATATTGACCTTTGCATTGTCAAACTTGATGTCATCAAACTGAATTTCTTAAGTTCAGCAGAGCCTGATTTGGCTCAGGACTGTGGTACAGGGGGAAGGGCTTCTGCCTTCCCTCCCACACCATTTTCCCTAGCTGTAATGGCCTTTTGGTGTAGTGGTTAAGTGCGCGGACTCTAATCTGGGAGAACCGGGTTTGATTCCCCACTCCTCCACTTGCACCTGCTGGATGACTTTGTGCAAGCCATAGTTCTGACAAGAGCTGTCCTTGAAAAAGAGCAGTTTCTGTCAGAGCTCTCTCTCTCAGCCCCACCTACCTCACAGGATGTCTGTTGTGGGGAGGGGAAAGTAGATTGTAAGCTGCCCTGAGAGTCCTTTGGGGTAGTGAAGGGCGGGGTATAAATCCAATCCCCTCCTCCTCCTCCTCTTTTGAGCCTATGTGCCCCTCTGTAAGATTCCACCTGCCATACATATCATATATTTTAGACCTGAGTTGTTAAACTAAGAAAGGAAGAGTCAACTAACATTTATAACATTTATAGCAATACTGCTGCAGATGACAACGGGGAACTTGGTATGAATCTCTGAGGGAATACGCCCAGTAAGAGCTGTAATGACATCTTAAGCAGTGAAAGAAAGTAACAAAAAAGTAAATGTATTAAAAATAACCAAGGCGACCAACCCCCCCCCAAAAAACAGGAAAACTGACAGCAGAAAAAAAAACTGTGATAGAAATTCACTTCCACTTGCCCTCTAACCATAATTATATGTTCACTTGTGCTTTCTCTATTATAAGGGTAAAGGTAAAGGTTCCCTTGTTCGAAAGCCAGTCGAATCCGACTCTAGGGTTGCGGTGCTCATCTCCATTTCAAAGCCGAAGAGCCAGCGCTGTCCGAAGACGTTTCCGTGGTCATGTGACCGGCATGACTAAACACCAAGGCGCACGGAACGCTGTTACCTTCCCATCGAAGCGGTACCTATTTATCTACTTGCAATTTCTTGCTTTCGAACTGCTAGGTTGGCAGGAGCTGGAACTAGAAACGGGAGCTCACTCCATCATGCGGCACCCAGGTCTCGAACTGCTGAACTACTGACCTTCCACAGCCTGCAGTTCAGCGTCTTAACCACTTGAGCCACCACAGCTCCTTTCTATTATATTATACTACAAAAGAAAGCATTCATAACACTGTGGTTTGAGTTGTGCCAGTGGACCTGAGAATGATTTAGGACTGTACTTGACTAATTTAGTTTTTATTTATGGGCAGTCCTAACTGAAATTTTAAATTGCATTTTTATGTGTTTTTAATAATTGCCCTTTTATTAACATTGTAAATAAAGGCAGAAAGGTGGCCAACAAGTGTTTTCAATAAGTAAATGGATTTATTTTGCATGAGGTAAACGTGTGGAGTTATCCTCCATCAAGAACACAGGTTCCATCTGAACTCTGTGAAATAAATTCTTAGCAGAAGTAAAGAGCAGATGGTATGTCTGGAAACTGAAGGCTGTAAGGAGCAACATAGTCATGGAAAACACAGGTAGCAATTCCAGCCTTCAGGTGGAACCTGGGGAGCCTCCAGAATCACAGCTCATCACTTCCTGTAGAAAAAAATTGATGCCTTCGAGGGTGGATTCTGTAGCATTGAACCCCTAGGAGGCTCCATCCCAAAATATCCAGGAGTTTCCCAACCTGTCCCTGGCAACCCTACCCACCATCACCTATCAAGGCCCCGGAGGACCTGGCAACGCTAAACACAGGGCTGCTGTCAACAACAGTAACCAACTGTGAAATTAGTTCCTTTATTACATGTCGATTTGGAGGAGGATTTGGGATATGGAAGCCCAAATAATTAATGCTGGCAGTTCTGGAGTCTGTTCTCCACGCTTCCTTGACCTCTCCCCCCGCCCAAGCCTCTATGGCTTTGCACATCTTTAATCTAACAATTCCACTTTATCGTCGGGTTTTTATGCTAGCGCGATTTAATCTCTTTCCTTCGGCTGTGGTTTCAGGCAGATATAGGGGTATCCCCTTTTAGGGATAGAACCTGCAATTGTCTCTATAGTGAACCTGATTCAGTTGCTCATATCCTTCTGCGCTGTCCCCAATACTCTACCATGCACAGCTATTTGATCAGTCCCCACTTACCTTCCACAAGGAATTCGACTGACAATGATCTTAAAATTCTATTGTCTGATAAGTTCTCGGCAATTACCCCGTCTGTTGCTGAATTCTTAGCTTATGTTTGGAAGCTAAGGGGAAGGGCGCATAAGTCTTAATCCCCCTTGTGCTCATTTGGACTGTTATATTTTTTAACTGAGTTCACTATTCTTGAGAAGTTTAAAAATGATCCCCTGTTGGTGTAACTTGATGTAACTTGTCATGATCTATTAATTTGTTCTATTAATTTATTTGTTCCATTGCCTTCCTTATTGTTCCTGAGTTATGCCAATAAAGGTCTATGTATATGTATGTACACGTCGTAGTAAAACTTAAGCACCTATTCTGACCGCATCGTATGTTGCATTTGTACATCATTGGTGTAGTGGGAAAGAGGAACAAAATGTATGACATGGTGACCTCAGTTCACAAGATACATTTGCCAATGGTATACAAGGCTGCGGTGGGTCAAGTGGTTAAGATGCTGAACTGCAGACCAGAAGGGCAGTAGTTCAGCAGTTCGAGACCCAAGTGCCACATGATGGAGTGAGCTCCCATCTCTGGTATCAGCTCCTGCCAACCTAGCAGTTCGAAAGCAAGAAATTCCAAGTAGATAAATAGGTACCGCTTCAGTGGGAAGGTCACAGCGTTCCGTGCACCTCGGCGTCTAGTCATGCTGGCCACATGACCACGGAGACGTCTACTGGTGTGTAGTGGGACCCAAATGGGGATATTGTGAAAGAAAGGGTTTTTTTTGGGGGGGGGGGGTTGCAAGTTGTTGTTGGTTTTGTAGTTAAGATTATTCTGTACAGGAGTGTACAACTTTACACCCCATGAGGCACCCTGAACATCAGAAGGAGAAAGAAAACCTGGAACTTAAAACCATAACCGTGGCACATATGGGTTGGCTATACGTGTAGCTAAGGTATTCTATTTCAAGCTTATTATAAAACATGTTACCGTGAAAACCTACTGTCTTCTCGAAGCGATTTCATAGTTGCCTGAGAATCCACAATGGTGTAGCAGTTTAGAGCATCAGATTAGGGTCTCCTGGGTGACCTGAAGCCAGTCACACACACTCTCAGCCTCACCTACCTCATAAGGTTGTTGCAAAGATAAAATGGAGGGAGAAGAATACTATAAAGCACTTTAAGTCCCCATTGGGGAGAAAGTGTGACACAAATGAAGTAAATAAATAAACTACACGTTCTCAACTTGAACTATCCCAAATACTTGACTGTGGCCTCGGTCACACGAGCCGGATATCGCGGGGGGGAGGCGTGGCTAATTGCCCTGGAGGAAACTAATGTGTGGCTGCCCGAGCACACATCCCAGTCGAGGTCCCGTGGTTTGGGGGGAGATGCTGACCAGACGGGTATCCTGCAGCGCAGCACAGAAGCTGCACCGCGCAATCGCACTAGCAATCGCTCTTTGTGGGCATGCAATGTTGGGCGCTGTTGCGCAACCTGCGGAGACTTGGGAGACAAAAAACCCCCTTGTGTGTGACGAACAGCGGTGGGTGCCGAATGCCATGTAAGTCCACCGGAAACGCGATCAGATGCCCGCCCTTGCCCCACGGCTTCCGGTAACTAGTACCTTGGAGGTACTAGTTTTTTACTCCGCATCTTCGGCAGGAAGCCTCGTGTTAGCTACGGGAGCTCTACGCTTCCCAGATGTTGCGGTGTGATCGCGCCCAGAAAATCCGCCTACCATCCGTATCGTCAGCGCGGCAAATGCTCCGTGTGATCGCAGCCTCAGAAGAATTTAGGGGAGGGGAGGTTCTTTGGAGTTGCACATGCACCCTTGGTAGCATTTAAAAACAAAATACACAGCCTGTTGGCACTTGGCACTATGCTGTATGCATGCTAAGTTGTACAGAACAGAGGCATGGTGGCAGTATGGGTGCCAGTCCCCTAGTGGGGGATCCCCTGCCCCCTGCCCCCAGCTCCCAGTTTTAATTTTAAAAACTGGTCATTGGATCTATGGTGTGATGTCACTTCCAGGGAAAACCTGGAAGTGATGTCATACCTCTCTAGGTACTGCCAGGAAGTCTATGGTTTTACCATAGAATTTCTGGAGATTCCTAGGGACACATAACATCACTTCCAGGTTTTTCCTAGAAGTGACATCACACCATCACTTCTGGCTGCTCCCCATGTGCTCGACTCCCAGTCTCCCAGACTTGTTGCCAGGCTGGGTGTGTCAACTGCAGAAACTCATAATCAGTCAGGAATGGGTCTTGGATGTTAGGACTAGGAGGGTAAGCTGCTTTGATGGGTGGGAGAATTTTATCTGGGACGTAGTGGCTCATGGGGAGTTGGGGAGGTGTTCAGACTTTGGTCTAGCTAGGGCTCCATAAGCAGGATAGGATAAATACATGGAGCAGAGGTCCATCAATGGCTATTAGCCACAAGGTCCCGATGGAACACTACACCTGGGGCAGTGATGCTCTATATTCTTGGTGCTTGGGGGGCAACAGTGGGTGGGCTTCTGGAATTTTGGCCCCACTGGTGGACCTCCTGATGGTACCTGGGTTTTGGACACTGTGTGACACAGAATGTTGGACTGGATGAGCCACTGGCCTGATCCAACATGGTTTCTCTTATGTTCTTAGGTGATGGTGAAGAGAATTTTATTTATTTATCTATTTATTTATTTATTAAATGTATACCCCGCCCTCCCAGCCAAGGGCAGCTCAGGGTGGCTTATAGAAGGAATAAAAACAGTAAGTAATTTAAATAATTTCAACATTAAAAGGTGCTAACAGGGGGCGGTCAACCTTCATTATACCATCCTAGCGGTCGACCCAGATCTCACATTGTGTGGCTGGCGCAGGCTGTTTTGATGAGTTCAGAGAACACGGTTCTCCCTCGGGGCAGCTCCTAATTGAAAGCCTGGCGGAAGAGCTCCGTCTTGCAGGCCTTGGGCAACTGCATAAGGTCCCACAGGGCCCTGATCTCCTCCAGGAGCTCATTCCACCAGATAGGAGCCACCACCAAGAAAGCCCTTGCCCTGGTTATAGCCCGCCTGGCATCCTTTGGTCCTGGAAGGGTCAGTTGATGGTGGGACCCTGATGGCAGTGCTCTCTGGGGAACATGTGGGGAAAGGCGATCCCTCGGGTATATAGGTCTCTGAGCATAAAGGGCTTTAAAGGTAAGAACCAGCACCTTGAAGCGAATCTGGTATACTATCAGTAGCCAGTGCAATGCCTTCAGCATAGGCTGGGTGAAGTCAGATAGCAGGGGGAGTGTGGGAGAATGGAAGGAGGATTGGCTGGCAAGTGGTTTTTAATCCCATCAGAGAGCTTTGGTGAAAATTTAGAAGTCTGGTCTCTCCCCAGCTGCTGGGCCGACTTTGGCCCTCAAATTGTACAAAGCTGACACTATATAATAGTTCTTTTACCAGAGACTCCTAAGCCTCAGCCTCCCAGCGGCTGTAACAGGAAATTAATGTGACTCTATTTACTTTTTGTGCTACCGTTAGAGCCATTAGTTCTGCCAATTACGTTGCCTAGCCGCTGCAGGGTTCCTGTATAAATGGCTTTGGTTTATTTTCTGGATTTCCTTTTCTATTCGATACTTCCTTTAAATGCCAGTTGTATTGCGATCGGTCTGGAGCAATTGAATGGACTGATTTAGCGCCCCTTTTCAGATGTAAAATGGTCATCTTAGGTTTTTTATTCACTTCTGGGTTTGAGGGAGAAGCAGATAAAATTAATGGAAGCACAATGAAGTTCGAAGTTAGGAAACAGCTTTTCCGGCAAGGTATGTGATTTTCAGAAAGCTCTGAGATAACGAGAAATCCTCTCGGATAACTTAATAAAGCCCTCGACACTTTTGGCTGATCAGACATGATTGATGAGAAGGAAGTAATTGTATTGTATATTGCAGGACTGGTGGTCGGAAGAAAGCCGAAACAGGCGATAAGCCCTCTGTCCCGATCACAGTTCGATCTCCAGTTGTGAACAAAGGCCTCCAACTTGCAAAAACCCCACTTCCTTGTTTTTCAAATGTTTTAAATTGGATCGCAAAACGCTTCGGCTGATTTCGCACTAGAGCTGCCTCGATGTTGCACCGCCGTTTGCCCCGATACTATTGGTCAATTTCACACTCGAAGCTCCGGGGCTGCATTTTGACTCGCGGCTTCACCTGATTCCCCCCGCAGTTTTGTGATCCTGTTTTTTGCAGCCCCGCAGCTTCGGGTGTGAAATTGACCAATAGTATCGGGGCAAACGACGGCGCAACATCAAGGCAGCTCTAGTGCAAAATCAGCCTAAGTGTACATTCATTCTCATCTGCCATCCATTATTATTGTTCTGTGTTCAAAAAACGGTCAAATAAAATAAAACGAGGCTCTTTGATTCCACCGAAACGGTGGAGCTCTGTCAAAAATGACAGTGGACACCTCATTAATTGCTCCTTGATATTAAGGTACAATCTGTTACAATCCAGTTATATTAAAAATCAGTTGGCAGCAGGGTTGCCAACCTCCAGTTGAGGCCTGCTGCTCTTCTAGAATTACAGCTGATCTCCAGATGACGGAGATCTGTTCCACTGGAGAAAATGGCTGCTTTGGAGAGTAGACTCTATGGTATTACATCCTTCTGAAGTTCTACCTTTCCCCAAATCCCACCTTCCCCAGGCTCTACTTCAAATCTCTAGGAATTTCCCAACCCAGAGTTGGCAATTCTAATTTTCAGGATTACATGTATTATATAAACATGTTTGAGTTGCTTTCTAAATGGCAACAGTTAGGCAGCCAGGTGTACTTCCTGGAGTAGGGGATCTCAAGAGGCCACGACTGAAAAGGTTCTGCTTAGGGACACAACTCGCAAGATTAACACTAATAGCACATCTACAAAAGGAAAACTTAATCAATGTAGATATTCTGTTTCAAAGCGGCATTTGTATAAAAAGGTAGAGGTTCCCTTGCTCGAAAGCCAGTCGAATCCGACTCTAGGGTTGCGGTGCTCATCGCCGTTTCCAAGCCGAAGAGCCAGCGCTGTCCGAAGACATTTCCGTGGTCATGTGGCCGGCATGACTAAACACCGAGGCGCACGGAACACTGTTACCTTCCCACTGAAGTGGTACCTATTTATCTACTTGCAATTTCTTGCTTTAACTATATAAGGAATCCTCATCATCATTCTCTTACTATAACAGTGGGAGGGAAGGTGGCAGGGTATAGCCTGAACCTGTTAGATCGCAGAAGCTAAGCAGGGCTGGTACTTGGATGGGAGACCACCAAGGGAGACTCTTCAGGAGAAGGCAATGGCCAACCACATCTGCTTCTCACTTGCCTTGAAAGCCCCTGGTTGGCATCCTCATAAATTGGTTGCGACTTGAAGACACATACACAGGTACATCTAATAGTAAAGTGGGTGGCCTGCAAAAAAAAATAAAAAAATGAAAGGAGCAAAAGCAGGCCAGTCTCAGAAAAGGTAGGGATTTCTATGTACTCTAAAGACTTCCCAGGCATAAAGAAACACCCATGATTTTATACATTAACAAACAGGAAAAGGACTGAAAAACAGCCCAGGGACAACTGAGCATGCTCTAGGAGGCACAGAATGTTGAGAGCGGTTAGGGTTGCCAGCAATGCTCCCTCTAAGCTGTGGAGTCTTGTGAGCAAAAATTCTACTTTGTGAGCCACTGGCATTAAAGTTGTGAGTGAGCAATTTGGCTACTGTGTAAATTAGTTTGCTCTGGAGCCCTCCTTCCTGAGCTAAGACAAAAATGTGTGAGCTGGAGGCTAAAAAAACTGTGAGCTAGTTAACACTAACTCAGCTTAGAGGGAACACTGGTTGCCAGCCCCCAGGTCTGGGCAGGAGCTCCCCCACTTCTGGGGGCTCCAATCCACTGTTGGTCAGCTGGCGGCAGGGGAAAGCTCCACCCAAATCCCTGACCCTAAGAGTGGCCACCCCCTCCTTCTCCTCATGTAGAGATGTAAAGGGCTTCAGCTGATGTCAATATAGTTAGGCAGATTTGGAGACCGGGTGAGGGCAAATTAAATACATTTCTTTATAAGGCATGGTTGAAAACAATCATCAGTTTGAAGGCATGGTTGAAAATTGTGTAGTGGGTTTAGGGGGGTTACCCCCAATTTTTTCCTGGAACATGGTGAGAAAATTCCACTCAGGCTTATCGATTAAAACTAGCAAATTTGGAGTGTGCCTGCTGTGACCTAGGGAGATTGACCGCAGGACGGACCCTCTGGCAGATAATTTTGAACCGAAACCCAAATTATACAAACACAGTTTTTGCCAGCAGCAATTGAGGGGCAGCCCAGATGTGCTTGTTAGTTGAAAATGCCTGCTCTTTTTCTCCAAAGGCAGGAGCAAAGACTGTCAGGGTTCAAGTTGTGGAAACTTAGATAGATACTTGATTTGAAACCACTGAGAGAATCTGCAAACAGGAACACGATGGAGTAATCACTGGTCTGTCAAAGCTGGCAGTTATCTCCTCTGCCATACGCATCTCTCGGACTTGCAAAGTCCCAGTGCGGCAATAGTGGAGACTGTCTTTTGTCTAGCTCTTCAGCTTCTCTGATATGTAACCAAAGAACTCTGGTCAGCTTGCAATCAATAAAAAGGGTGTTTTGCATAAATTAGGTCTGTAATGACATGTCTCGGGGTTGCAAGAGAGAAGAGTAATTTCATCTGTGAGTGACTAGTTGAATCAAGCCCTCCCCATCACCACCACCACCATGGGGAATTGTTAAGGGCTTATTTCAGAAGCAATGGCTGTCAGTCTAGCTCCCAATATCCAGCCTCAACTCAACTGGTGGCCTTCCAGTCATACCTGGGCTATGGGTTTACTCTCTCCAGCTGGGCCCTCTTTCTGAGCACTTAAAGGCACCTCTCCTTTCCTTGCCTCCCCAGCGCTACATGGAGGGATGTCATTTTTGGAGAAATACTCCCCTCCACCAGAAAACGAACCCCTGTAAGGAGTTCTAGAATGTGTCTCCCTGATTTTATGGTTTTCTACTCATAGGGAGTTCTTTGATTTGAAGATGCATTAAAAATAATATCAGCCATAGGGATACGTCACAAACTGGGGAAATGCAATTCCTTTCGGTTTGTGGTTCGTGGCATACCGAGTTAGCGAGCCACAAACCATCACAAACTTTTAGGTGCCAAATGAATCAGTTTGGTTTGTGATGTAGTGGAATGCCCCCCCCCCAGTGTGCTAGAGACACAAGACTCACAGGAGATCTCCAGCTTACTCTACCTTACCTTCTCTTCAATTTTGTTGAGGATTGGATTTACATGGTCTGAGTTATGGCTCTCCAAAAAAGGTGCCCCAAGGATAGTGCTTTCAGGGGAGATGACAGAAACAGGTCCAGGAGGAGGAGGAGGAGGAGATTGGATTTATACCCCACTCTTCACTACCCAAAGGAGTCTCAGAATGGCTTACAATCTCCTTTCTCTTCCCCTCCCCACAACAGACACCCTGGGAGGTAGGTGGGGCTGAGAGAGCTCTTTTGAGAGCCAGCCTTGAGAGAACAGCTCTGTAAGAACTTGTGACTGACCCAAGGTCACACCAGGAGCTGCATGTAGAGGAGTGGGGAATCAAACCCAGTTCTCCCAGATTAGAGTCCACACATTTAACCACTACACCAAACTGGTCCAGAAGTTTATAGAATGGACACTGTGCAAGCTAGAGGCATCAAATTCACAGAGGTCCTCCCTCTGATCCTCCTCTATGATGTGCCCTCAAGTTACGTGCAGATTGGGTGTAGGGGGTTCAGGTTATGGCACCCAAAAGAAGATGCCCCCAAGAAAGGACTTTTGGGGGAAACTTCAGGTTCAAAAGTGTATAGAATGGACTCCGTGTAAGTGACACACACCAAACACACAGGGAACCTCACCCTGCCACCCCCTCCTCTACGATCTCTCCAAGTTGAGGGCAGATTACATTTCTGGGGTCCCAGTTATGGACCTCCCAAAGAAGGTCTCCTCAGTGGAAAAGACAGCTGCAGTTACAGGAGTCTATGGAATGGCTCAGGAACAATCGAGTGACACCAGACTCACAGAGAAAACTCACCTGGGCAGCCCCTCCTCCAGCCAGACACTTTAAACAAGGCAAGCATCCTCTTTATGCTTGCAGCCTCCCCTAAGTCTCCAAAGGCAGGTTCTGAAGGAAATAAAGGCAGACATCCCCAGAGTTCCAACAGCCCCCCCAGCAAGTAACACCACAGTAGCTTGGCAGAGACCCCTGGCAAGCACTGGAACATATCAAGGCATACCCGCAATGCTCTCAGCCCCCCCATACACACACACACATAGAACCTCTGGTCGCAGCTCACCCCTAGGTGAGATTTCTGGCTATTCACCATTAGCACAACACATTGTACAGATAAGAGATCACCTGTTGTGAATTTACACATGTAATGGAAAGGGCTAGTCAAAAAGGGGCTTGTTTGTACAGGCAGATGTTTGCTGAGGGAGATGTTTCCTGAGGTGAATGTTGTTCCATGAGGTAGGTGTTGTGTTATGAGGTAGAACATGTTGTTTCATGAAGTCGGCATTAGGTGAGGGAGGTTATCTTTGGAGGGTAAAAGGGGGTACCCATGGGTTTCTCAGTGGGGGAATTTCAGGGAGAAAGAGCAGCAACAAGGAGTTGGGATCAGTGTTCCCTCTAAGCTGAGTTAGTGTGAGCTAGCTCACAGTTTTTTAGCCTCCGGCTCACACATTTTTGTCTTCACTCAGGAAGGATGGCTCCAGAACAAACTAATTTATGCAGTAGCCAAATTGCTTGCTCACAACTTTAATGCCAGGAGCTCACAAAGAAGAATTTTTGCTCATAGGACTCCCCAGCTTAGAGGGAACATTGGTTGGGATGTGAAAAGGAATGATGTGTGTGTCCCCCCCCCCCGAATCACTGCTGTCAGAGTCTGTAATGATTCCATGTCTTGGTGTGTGTGTTCCTTTAAATGTTTAGTTTGTCTGCAGTACTGTAAGAAGAGGGAGAGAGGGAGATGAGTGTATTTTGATTGACTGATGACTGAGAGTGTGGGAGGAGATGTTCTGAGAGGAATCTGTGGGTGGGTGTCTATGAGAGGATTCTGTGTGTGAAGTTTGAAGAGTGAACATAGTCTGCGTGGCTATGGGATTTTGAGTCTATTTCTGTGTGAATAAGACCAACAGTTTAGTTTGTGCAACTAAGAAAGTTGATTCTATTCTGTGTGAATAAAACAAAGAGACTAGCCTTTGTGGCTATATATATGAGAGAGAGAGAACACTGAGTTTATAAGCCTGCCGGAGTGGAATTTGGAGTCTGAGAGACTGTTTGTAGCACCAAGCTTTGCCAGTTATATTTACAAGTTCCTTTCTTCAGGAACAGTTCAAAATAACCATAAACCTATTTTGTTCTTTATTAAATTAATCATTTGTTTGTTTAAACTTATCCCAGAAATCAGTACAGTACTTTCTCAGGGCCACAAAGTCCTCCAAAGTGCCCACACCCTAGGTCATACTACCAAGAGAGAGAGAGATTTGGAATTTTTAATTCCTAGTGGCAGCAGAAAACTACCAAGTTTATGTATTCAGAGAGTGTTTAAAGGTAAAACCATTTCTCGTATAAGCAAGAACGTCACAGAGTCCTTCTCTCAAAGAATGTCAGCAACTGCTGGTGTCTCTGGGCAGTACAAACAACTTTTTTGCCTCTATGGGGAGCCCCAGGAACAGATCAGGGGAAGGAGGCTCTGAGACCCCTGGTGATGCCCTGCTAGGGCTGGGTTCCACTCGTCTGGCAGGATGGGTCTGCTGCCTGGGGATGGGCCTGTGTGGTTTGCAGAGGTTGGAGGACTTCTTCTCCCTATGACCAGCACCCTTGTACCCACCTTTGCCCTCATGGCACATAGAGGTGTTCACAATCAGGAGTGGTGGGAAAGTGTAAATGTGGGTCCTCAACTTAGGCACCCAGTAGATAAGCCCCTCTGCTTGGCATGAGCAGAGAGACGAGGTGGCTCAGAGTCCTGAGTCCACCTAACACCCAAACCCCACCAGGGAAGAATTATTCACAATCAGGAGGGGTGGGAGGTTATAAAATGTGGGCCCTCAGCCAAGGCACCCAGTAGCTAAGCCCCTGTGCTCGGCATGAGCAGGGAGATGGAGTGGCTCAGAGCCCTGACTCCACCTAAAGCCCAAACCCCACCAAGGATGAGGTGTTCACAGTCAGGAAGAAATGAATGTGCTTTTAACAAGTTCCCTGCCTCTCTGTCTAACTGCCAACACCCTATAAAGGAGAGGGTGTGGAGCTGAGGGTATATATAGCATTCTGATTTCATAGAGCAGAATGGGAACTCTGTTACTGGCAGCCAGCAGTGCCTGTTAAGCTTTGGAGGGCTCCTATTGGTGTTTCCAAGGCTGGAGAATTCTATACCCCCGTTATTTTGAAGTTTGGTAAACATTTTGATTGAGTGGAGACCGTCCTATCTTGAAATGTATCCATTCACGAACTGCCACGAACTGCTTGAAAGTTTGTGGGAAGTTCTTGCCTGCCACAAACTTCAATTCGCAAACCACAAACCTGCCAAAATTCGTCACGAATTTTCATTCATGAGCCAGTTTGTGTCCATCCATAATCAGCCACTGCCACCTTCAGTGATACAGTCCACTCTATCACCTCATTCTGTTACTGGAACCACATTTGAATGCCCCTCTTACAAAAAAGACAAAACAAAAACAAAAACCCACCTCTCTTCTGATTCCATTCTCGCCTTCTCCCTGTCACACCAGATTGCTACATGATGGATGGAAAATGGCAGAAGCCACACTGTGTTAAAGTCTCACTGTGGGTCGGTTTCCTCAGTCCTGATTTATCAATTTGGATATGCTTCATTCCCAAGCGCCATTCAAATGCCAAACTCCATTACAGCTGAAAATAAACCAGTATGTAAAATAAACCTTGACTTTATGTACAGTCCTAGGAGGGGAGTTTCCCATCCTGTCTTATTCTTCTTCTAATTAAATTTAACACTCTGTAACTGGATCTCAGAATTGAGAGAGAAGCTTCATTAAAAAAAAAATATGGAGGGAATTTTCCCCTCAGTACTGTCAATAGAGTTTCCCTGTTAATTAAACATTTCCTCAGTTAATCCATCTTCAGATTGTAACTGAAAGCTGTTCTCTTCCCATTCCAGATTTCGAGTAATTTGACATTACAAGGCAAAGTTCCTCAGTGGTTGTGTGTGTTGACATTCTTTCATGTTCTGCAGGATTTGGGACCCAGTGAATTTCAACAAACCGAATTCTATAACCTTGTGCTCAAACACCGTGGCAATGACAATACTCGTGAGGGACCATCCCAAACTCTGTTGGGGCACACAAGCACGCTGTGAGAGAACTTCTGTGTGCTAAAAGAAAATAATTAGACAATTAAAGGTGCTAGCGCATTAACAGATTCCCTTCAAAGAGGGTACCTGCAGCATCCCTGCATGATTTACAGTTCTGGACTTGCCTCCATATAAGAAGTTAATTCTACCTCTGATGTGAATCAGAGCTGATCATACCTCTTAATCATACCTGAGATTTAGCAGAATTACTTGATATCAGAGGAGACTACCTCTTATGTCTCTGCATCAGTTACCATTCTGGATTCTGAGTAAAAGATCTCTATTTGAGACCCTGGAGAGGTGAACAAATGAAGCTGCCTCATACTGAATGAGACCACTGGTCCATCAAAGTTAGTACTGTGTACTCAGACTGGCAGTGGATTCCAGTGTCTCAGATAGAGGTCTTTCACATCACCTAATGCCGGGTCCTTTTTAACTGGAGATGCCGAGGATTGAACCTGGGACCTTCTGCATGGCACAGAGATATTCTGCCACTGAGCCACGGTCCTTCTCCAGTCAAAGTAGATCGTGCTGGTCTTAATAGACCAAGGACCTGACTATGTTTAAAGCAGCTTCATGTGTACGTACGTATGTATCATCTTCTGGCTGTTTCTTTTCATGACAATTCCAGGACCCAGA
>NW_015169230.1:126296-179515 GCF_001447785.1 Gekko japonicus | reverse complement strand
CAAGGAAAGAAGCCCAATCCCATTCTATCGTTCTAACTCAACAGGCGGGGCTGAGGCTCAGTGGTAGAGCATCTGCTTGTCATGCAGAAGGTCCCAGGTTCAGTCCCTGGCATCTCTGGCTAAAAAGGACCAGGCAATGGGTGATGTGAAATACCTCTGCTTGAGACCCTGGAGAGCCACAGACTGTCTGAGTAGACAATATTGACCTTGGTGGACCAAGGGTCTGATTCAGTACAAGGTTGCTTCATTTGATGGGTCTTTTTATTAGATCCATTGCATCTGCTTATAGATTCTCATGATTCGGCTCTCCATTCAGAGCTCTGCGTAAATGAATCAAAGAATGGGATTTTTCTCACTGTCGATACCACAATTGTATCTAATTTTTATCCAATTCAAGGCTGTTGGAGGTGTTAGATTTTGATCATGGACCACCATTCATGCATACCAACGTCCAGACCCATCCCTCGTCTCTCATCCTGTTCTCCTCTTGACCTGAGTCCTTGATGAACACTGTGAATTTCAGCAAACAAGTGAAGGAATCTGTTTCTTTCTCTGTTTGAGAAAGAGCAATTGGCTGTGTCTTTACGGGGAAATAGGAAGGCTGAATAAAAAGAGCTAAATAACATGAAGGGTCTTGATTGAAAGGGACATTGTACAAAAGGTTTGATTATGGGACCCGACAAGGTCTATGCGGAGGATGAAGTGCAGAGCATTTATTCAGCTCAAAAGTGCTCCACATTGTCTTTCCCCTCTTTGATGCCTGGTCATGTTTTTGTTCCACTCCCCACCTGCATGTTCCCTCTTCTCCTTTCTTTCATTGCTTTGTTATTCCCAGAATCCTTATCTCCTAATGATTGCCTACTGATCAAAGAAAAGATGCTGACAACCACATTCTTATGACAGCAGTGCAGCATAGTGTTTAGAGCAACGGTCCCCAAATTTTTGGAGGCTGTGGCTGCCTATGGAATTCTGACACAGGTCCAATCTGCATTGGTCTTTCCCACCGCTGTGCCTTCCATTTCACATAGTCTCACAAATCCCTGTCTACATTGCATGCCGCCGTTGCCTTCCTACTGTATTGACTCGGCATTGGCTGTCTGCGTCATTTTATTGCCCTGTAGTGGCGACTCCGAGGTCACTATGGTGTCTCACTGCATTATCTGGATCTCGTTTAAAGCACTTCCAATGCACCTCCCCCCTCTCAAGACGCTGTGAGCAAAAAGCAGACAACTGGAACTGAATTCTCTCCCCCCCCCCTGGGGTCGTCTGTGTGTCGTGATTAAGTGCACGGACTCTAATCTGGGAGAACCGGGTCTGACTCCCCACTCCTCCACCTGCTGGATGACCTTGGGCAAGCCATAATTCTGATAAGACCTGTTCTTGAAAAAGAGCAGTTTCTGTCAGAGCTCTCTCAGCCCCACCTCCCTCACAGGGTGTCTGTTGTGGGGAGGGGAAGGGAGTTTGTAAACCGCACTTTGGGTAATGAAGGGTAGGGTATAAATCCAATCTCTTCTTCTCTTCTTCTTCTAAAAGCAGCCAGGGAACATTTTTCTGCAATCATTTTTTTTTTGCTGGTGGGTTACAAGCATTTCCCAACCCCACTCTGCCCCCCTCCACCAGGTCACCCCCTTTACTTTCTACAGGGGAGTCGTGACTCATGGGTGCCATTTCCTCCCCACAGCATAGTGCCCTGATGGCACCGTGGGAGGCCTCACACATGCACTATACCTCCTATGCCCCCCCGGTTGCCATAGCGAGGACTGATGCAGACAGCTAGCCTTTATTCCCATCCAGAATGGGAGGGAAAGGGGAACAGAGTACAGCAGCACCGCACCAGACTGAAATTGCTTTACACAGCAGATGCAGATTCAGCCACAGTGTGGTGGGTGCAGTCACAAAATGGCTTGCACAAAATGGCTGCTGCTGGAGGTGGAGTCAGCCACAAAATGGCTGACACAGCTTACCTTGAATCGCCCAGTGAAGATCCTTGTGCTGTGGTGGCAGCTGCACAGCCAATCAGATCTCCAGTGGCCAATCAGAAGCCTTGCTGGGCAAAAGCCCCATCTGGTCCCACTCACTTTCTAAAAACACTTGAGGGGCTCCAGGACAGGTGTTGGAGGGGGTCATTGTGCCCATGGGCACCACATTGAGTACTACTAACAAGGAGCTAACAGATGAGGGCTATGGATGGTTTCCATTGGGGGATTTAAGAGTACACAAGGTGCCCTGCTCGATCAGACCAGTAGTGTATCTGGTCTGGTATTGTCAGACTCGTGGACAAAAATACTCTCAACAACACTCACTGGCAGTAATTTGTTTATTGATGAATATAGATGATCCAAGCTAAGACCATTCATGTCAGAACTGATGCCTGGGCACCAGAATCCCCAGTTATATTTTATTCGAACCAACCCCCCCCCATCTCCAACCAATCATCCTTCACAATCATCCCGCCTAGCTTTCACGGTCTCTCTATCCCCGTCATTAATTAGACCGTTCCGTTATCTAAAGCAGCAAGCTGGCACAGACAGAACTCAAGGTCATCCCATGAGATGGGAGGTATATTAGGAAGAGTTACAGTGTAACTAAACAAAGCAGGCTCACACACTCATTCACTCACACACCCCTCCCTGGAATGTTTGACTCCCCACAGGTACACACACACCCGTTAGACCTTTTGTATTGAAAAATTGCTTTCTGCTTTCTGTATCCACATGCCTTCTACTGTGATGTCTTTTTGATAACATGCTGTGTCTTGTTTCCTGTTGCAAGCCAAATGGTGAGGACCACATGGCCTCAATAGCCATGCCATATAACCACACATTCTTTCACACCTCTAAGTGGAAGAGCCAGACCTGATGGCTCCTGGCTCCCCCCCCCACGCACACACATGCAACAAGTCACATATACAATGATGAAGCTGTGGAGTTTGGGTCACCTGACTGCAGGAGGGGCCTCCAAACATCTAGCCATTCCTGTGTTGCAGCTATGGCAACCAACAATTGGGCACATCCCATGCCCACTCGTGATTGGCTTATGGTCACAACTGATCATGAATGGAATTGGGCTATAATTGATTGATTCCTATGAGAGGGAGCTCTCTGCTCTCAGCTCTCCCTTCTTGTCATTGTCTGTTTTATTGCACCTGGAAATGCTGCCTCGTGAGAGACAAAAAGTCACTTTGTGAACTGGAGCACATGAGTGCAAAGGTGGGATTTCTCTTCAAAATCCCTTAGTGTCTAATTGGACTGTATACCTTGGACACTCTTGGAATATGGACACTTCATTGGTAACTATGAATATATTTAATGTGTAGTTAAGGCAAATTGCCCTAGCTTTTGTTATTTTGTAATCTCTGGTAGTCTATGCTAATCTTGTACTGAATAAAATTATCCTTATTTCTAAATGGTCTCTGATGTTGTACCTGGGTTCCAAGTCTAAATCTTGCGCCTTCTACTCACCATATAAGCGACCTTTATAAGATTAAGTGTACATCTCTGGGAACGAGTTGCTAATGTGTTAAGTTCCATATACCAACTGAGAGTTTGAACCTCTAATCTCAGGTTGAGGGGAACTACTGTAGAGGTTCTGGTGGCATATTGTTCTGAAAACCAGAGAGGATATAGTCCATCTCGGGGTTTGTTGTTTAGTGTACTGATAAAGTACAAGATTCCCTCCCATCCCTGGACTGGCCTGGGTGGGCAATCCTGTACACCTTTGCAAACTAAGGCAAAATTTTACAGGTATCCTGTTTCACCCAAAGACAAACCAGATGCCCTGGAAGGCCGACATGCAGGCTGTAGAGACCAAGACCTTTCCTTAAGGTTGCCTCTTGTAATTGCTATTCATAGGTTTACCGCTTCCGGATGTGGAGGCTCCTTTTAGGCGTCTTGGCTTGAAGCCACTGATGAATCTCTCCTCCGTGAGCCTGTGTCAAGATTTAATGAAGTACAAATCTCACCCAAGGAAAGAGGATCCGTCCCATCATTCAATCATGTCAAAATATGAGATACCTCTAAAATATGGCCGCAGTCCTATACAGTGTTTCAAACGGAACCAATTTAGAGTCCAGTGGTTTTTGCTGGTCTTAAAGGTGCCACTGGACTCTGAATTTGTTCTGCCGCTTCGGACCAACATGGCTGACTACCTGGATTAGTGTTTCAGATTGTTGTTTTCAATTGGCTGTGGTATTTGTTGTTGTTGTTGTTCAGTTGCACAGTTGAGTCCGACTCTTCGTGACCCCATGGACCACATCACGCCAGGCCCTCCTGTCTTCCGTCGTGCTCCAGAGTTTGCTCAATTTCATGTTCGTTGCATCGATAACACTGTCTAACCATCTCATCCTTTGCCGTCCCCATCTTATTTGACTTTCAATCTTTCCCAGCATCAGGGTCTTCTCCAGTGAGTGCTCCCTTCTCATTGGGTGGCCCAAGTTGAATTGTGGCTGATCAATTGGATTACAGCTGATAGAATTCTGAATAGAATCTCTCCTTATATATAATTGAATAGTGGGTGCCAAAGTTCTAATTCTAAAATGCACTCCCTTAGTGTATGGCTGATGGCACTGCTCCTCAGCATATATCGCCACCAATCAGAAGGCAAAGCCCGGGTCCCGCCCACACCACAACTGCTGCGACAACCTGGTCTTTTGCATATGGAAGCTGATTGGACTTCACTCCATTCCACACCTCAAACTCCCCCCCCACAAGGCAGTTGGAATGTCAGTTGCATATGGAATCTGCTGTATTCCGGTGGTGTGCAGGTCCCAGATTCATGTTTTAAAAGCAGACTGACACTGTTTGCCCAAAGCCAGAGCACTCTTCCAGAGCCTCTTTCTAGATCTCGTTGTATTTATTTCCACAACGGGCCTTATTTCTAGTAGAATAGAATAGAATAGAATAGAATAGAATAGAATAGAATAGAATAGAATAGAATAGAATAGAATAGAATTCAACCCCACCATCCCCCCAGTTATGATATGTATAATGCGTGCCTTGCATGCAACTGGTTTCTTGAAACTTTAACAATACTTTTCACGGGGACTCTTTTTCGGGGTTTGGAGGTGGCTGGCAACACGTCGTCTCTTAAGCAGCATTAACCTTGTGTTTGATGTAAACAGAATGAAAGGCAGTTCTTAACATTGCCAGCAAATGACTGTTTGCAGCAATGCTTATCATACCCTTCCATATGAATCATAAACTCCACCATTTATGTGGATAATCAAGGATTTGAGGAGGGAATATTAAATCATCAGAAAAGAAGTTAATCCCCCTTCAGGAAGTCCCTCGTGTCTAGTGGCACAACGTTCCTTAAACATACCTATTGAGTGAGAGAAATTCTGTCTAAGCTTTGCATAGTGCATCCGTGTCATTTGTATTTAATATATGAGGAATGGGATTAGGAGAGATGAAATTACAAAACTCCAAGACCCCCCAGTGGCACAGAAATCTTGATGAATTGACATGTTTGGGCTTCGTAATGTTCTTTCTTACATTATTACCACAGCAGAGACATTGTCCTGGTGGAGGGACTGAAATGTAGACACGGAAGACAGAGCGGGATACAGATTCTCTGTGGCTTTATGCTAGCCTTTTACAGACATTATGTTCACGTGTACTGGGAGCTCGCCAACCGCAACTGGATTTTCCATGCACACACAGCTTCCACGTGCGTGCATGGTACATCCGTGCATTGCCCAGTTCACACAAGATGGTGACTGCATGTATCGGGTGCATCTCTGAGACCACACGATCCTGATATGCATGACTGGGGGGGGGGCAAACCCACATCAACACAATGCCTGCAGAGGGCTTTTGAGAGTGTCAATCCTTATTCACAGTCTCAATCACGTTTCCTGGGTTTTGGATAGCTTTGGCAGCCATGCTTAGCCTCATTTCACAAGATATCTTTTTTATGCATTACAGCTATTTGGCAGGGGGACCAGGTGGATCTGGAGACATAGGCATGAGGCCCACGGCCCAGATAGTTAGGGTGTTTCCCTGGAGCCGCCTGAGTAGTTCTTGAGCCCTGGCCAAAAGTGTGGGATAGGACTCCAGGATCACTGCCGTCTCACCACTGACTCCCCCTCCCAGGGTGAAGAAAGAGGTGCCTTTATCTCATATGAGATGGATGGGGTCCGCTGCTGCCACCGGAAGCCCACTGGTGCAAGTGGCAGCAAGAGCCTGCCTTTTTTTTCTTCTTCTTCCCCCCCCCCTCTTCAGGGGCAGACCCAGGGGCCAATTTGGGCCTTCACAACTGTGGGGCACTGGGGCAGTTGCTCCTAGGGATGCCAAGTGGGGGCGGGGGGTGGGTAAACCCCCGCTTCAGAGGCCGAATTCCAACCCCCACGGAATTGGGCCCTGGGGGGAACTCCGCCCCCCCGAAGCGCAGCGTGGCTGCGTCCCCAGAGGTGATGCAACCACGTCGATCACTTTGGGGGGGGTGGCCCCGATCACTGGGGGGAAAACTCTATGGTTTTCCCTCCGACGATCAGGGCCACACCCTCAACATGATTGAAGGACAGCTCCAGGGACACCCCCCAGGGCCCGGCGAGCCCCCCCCGCCGGTAAGAAAATTTGACTTGGCAACCCTAGTTGTTCCTGTGGCCTATTGTGGTTACGACCACCCCTGGTATTTCCATTCACTGCACTGGCTCTTGTTGGGCGATGGGAAGCAATATGAAGGGGCTCAAGCAGAGGCTTCTCTGTTCATTCACAGCATCACTGGTCCCTTTTTTATGGGGAAAACTGAAACATTCCTGGGGGGAGCAGTGGAGCAGTGGGGGGAAATGTAACACAATCCTTGACAGAACTTTAGCATCTATTTGGGAAGATGGTGTCCCATTATCTATGCCGGTATTCATCAAATGAGAGAATCTGGAGCTGGTTGTGAGCAGGCCCTGCCAGAAGAGAAGGAGGAGGAGGAGGAGGAGGAGGAGGAGGAGGAGGAGATGGGATTTATACTATGCCCTTCACTACCCAAGGGAGTCTCAGAGCAGCTTACAAACGTCTTTCCCTTCCCCTCCCCACAACAACAGACACCCTGTGAGGTGGGTGGAGCTGAGAGAGCTCTGTCAGAAACTGCTCTTTTTCAAGAACAGCTGTGCCAGAACTGTGGCTTGCCCAAGGTCATCCAGCAGGTGCAAGTGGAGGAGTGGGGAATCAAACCCGGTTCTCCCAGATTAGAGTCCATGCACTTAACCACTACAACAAACAAGAAGAAGAAGAAGAAGAAGAAGAAGAAGAAGAAGAAGAAGAAGAAGAAGAAGAAGAAGAAGAAGAAGAAGAAGAAGAAGAAGAAGAAGAAGAAGAAGAAGTTGGATTTATATCCTGGCCTTCACTCAGAGTGGCTTACAATCTAATTTTAAATCTGTCTGGAGACCATTTTAGAGAGCATTTTGCCAGTCAGATTTAAAATTAGAAGGCTTCTTGTCAGTTAGTTTTGAAGAGTGGGAGCAGATTTGGCGGAAAAATATAAAATTAACTAATGCTGTGTCATATAAAGAGAACATGTATAAGATGTTTTTGTCAGAATATGAATATAGAGGCACAGGTGCAGAGATAATGTTTACATGTATAAAGTTAGATTGCGCCTGCAAACTACTTGAGGATTCAAGCTTGATAGATGTGGGCGTGTACTGAGAGGCTCTGTCAGTCTCATCTGTGTGAGGCAGCCTGAACTCTGATTGGCTGTCGCGACTGTCTTGGTCATACACAGAGATTCTAAGAGTGACAGTTATTCAGTTACTCTCTGTCAGTTGGTCTGTCTGTGAGCACAACTGTTGTTAGCTCTATGTTAATCTGTTATTATATACAAAGTTATTGTTTAATCATTCACCAGTTAATAGTTATATAAACACCATTTGACTTAACCGTATTTGGTGTGTTTATTTTGAGTCTTCCACGAAACTCTTTAACAACAGGTATATACCACATACCTTCAACAGTTTTATAGATGGTATATTACACCAGATAGATTAGCTAAACATAATGTTAATTGCTCTGACAAATGTTGGAAATGTAAAAATAAGATCTGTTCTTTTTATCACATGTGGTGGTTATGTGATGTTATAAAGAGGTACTGGAGATGGATTCATGAGATAATGGAAAAAATAATAAGAACTAATATCCCGTTTACTCCAGAGATACTGTTATTGAATATATTTCTGAAAGACTTTGATAAAGCAGATAGGTATTTGATAGTTCATATGTCGACAGCTGCAAGAATAGTATATGCCAAATATTGGGAAACAATGAAAATACCAACGAAACAAGAGTACGTGAGAAAAATATTTGAAATGGTGGAAAATGACAAACTGACACTTGAGATGAGAGCCGGTACAGAATGGACTTTTCAAAAAACTTGGAAGAGATTCTACAATTGGTATAATGTAAATGCAACTGATAAATAAATGTAGCAATTTGAGAACACAGAAAAGATAAGCTTAGTGGAGTAAAATAGATAATGAATTTAGAAATCTAACAAGCAGAAGAAATGAAAAAGTCTCTTGTTATATGTCATATGTTGTGGGGGGTAGATGGGGGTTGTTTGTTTGTATGTATGTTTGTATGTCTGTAGTATATAATGGAAAAAATAATAAAAGTGTACCCTTGGGTACTTATAAAAAAAAGAAAAAAAAGAAAAGGAGGACTGGTTTTCTCCTAATATAAATATTAAGATAGTGTTAATGGAGAGCATCAGCCAGCAACATTAAGAAGGCTTTGGCATCTATCTAGAGAAGATAAGACTGGCGTGCTCCGAATATAACATAAACACTTTGAATGGAACCAGTGGACAATAATCTGAAGAAAGAATAAGCACTGGATTGCTCCCAACATAATATGGAGCTGTATCAAAAGGTTGACACCTCTGAAGAAACTAGGATTATTCCTAAGGAAGATTTAAACGAAAGGAGCCTATATCTGGGTGCTCATTGAGATATGGACTTTTGTTTGTAATATGACAAGGATGTATTTATTAATAATGCAGTACAATGTTTAACATGAAACAATTCATTCAATGTCTTAGTCATTACATCACAGTGGTGATTTGTTTGTATTTCCTTTATGGACAACTGTGATCCCCCACACACACACACCGTTGCCCCTCCTCCTTTCCCTCTTTTTGCTTTAGTGCAGAACCTCTGACACAATGACAGTTGTGCTGGGACACAAGGTTGGGGGGGGGACTTGAAGCTTTGGACTTCCATCCAGATTTCTTCTGCTGGGTCACACAGCCTGCATGACAGAAACAGAAATGCTCCAACTCTGTATCTCAGTTGCCGCGGAAACCTCCCTTGCTTCCTGCTTGGTTTGCATGTCCTCTCTTAATGCTTCCATGCCAATTTATGACTGAGATGTAAATGTAACAAGCAAAGGGAAGGGTATGAGCCTCCTTTGTGTGTTCCAGAATTCGCTGCAGAAAAGGTTTTCTGCTCAACAAAGCACACAGCAATATATGCACCATGGACCGTATACATGATAATATCCAATACTTTACCGCATTGGGGAATATCTTAACTTAAATGCTAATGACATCGTAGTTCAGTCATTTCTCCCAGTGTGACTAACAGTGCCACCCTGAGCAGAATTACGCCCTTGCTCACTCCACGGAAGTTGATGTACTAAGAAAGGTGCAACTCTGTTTAGGATTGCACTGTAAATTTCCAAGTAAGATGTCACTCAGCAGAAACGAAGCAGCCAATTGAGATGATTTACAAAGCCATCGAAACTATGGAATTGCTCAATATAACCAGAACTGTAATTACAAAGAAAGTTGCTTTAGGAGAATTTATTAACAGAATAAAGATTAAAAGCACGTGAGTGTTGTCTGTCAGAGTGCAACAATGACAGTTCTTTTGTTTTCCTTGATTTATATGTCACTGGGGGGGAAGTACATTATTTTATATTTATTCAGAAAAAAACAAATGTGCGGGAAGAGGTGTTTCATGTAGAATTGCCGGCATAGTCAGAGTTCAAGGGGGCTTGTAACGGACAGTCCCATGTACGGTTCCATTTCTTTAAAACCTGATTTGTCTCCTGTGCATCTAACACTATTCTTTTAACAACATTTTTTTTATTTTTCTATATAAGACAAACACAAAGCAAACAAACAAACATATTTACAACAAAATGGGGGGCTTCAGTTTAGAACATTAATTTGTCTGTTAAATTACCTCATAAATTACCAAATTATATTTTTCAATTCCCCCCTTGTATTTTAAAATGTATCCTTGCTTATAACTAAAAAAAAGAAAGAATTATAGTTCATATTTCTTTGTCCTTCTGTTGTATGTCCATATAATTTATTTGTTGGTTTTTTCCATCCATTTGTAAAATCTTAACCATCTCTCAAAGTTTTCTTCATTTTGTCCTTTCAACATTAAATTTAGTTTGTCCATAGAACATAAGAACATAAGATCAGGCCAAAGGCCCATCCAGTCCAACACTCTGTGTCTCACAGTAGCCATAAATACCAGGTGCCATCAGAAGGTCCACCAGTGGGGCCGGGACATTAGAAGCACTCCCACTGTTGCCCCCCCCCCAAGCACCAAGAAGACAGAGCATCACTTGTCCCAGAGCCCCTATCTATACCTTGTGGCTAACAGCCACTGATGGACCTCTGCTCCATATGCTTATCTAATTCCCCTTTGAAGCCGTTTATGCTTGTAGCCGCCACCACTTCCTGTGGCAGTGAATGCCATGTGTTAATCACTCTTTGGGTGAAGAAGTACTTCCATCTCGGCTGTTTCAAGTAATTTATTCATAATTTCTTCTTTTGAAGGTACCTCATTATTCACATCTAACATTATTCTGATGCACACAGGAATACAGCAAATATTTGCTCAGCGGCTCAAGTGGAAGAGCCTCCGCTTTGCCTGCAGAAGATCCCTGGCTCAGTCCCCGGCATCTCCAGTTAAAACGGACCAGGCAGGACCCTGGTATTTTTGGCCACTGTGTGACAGAGTGTTGGATGGGCCTTTGGCCTGATCCAACATTGGTATCTCTTATGTTCTCATGAGGTGATGTGAAAGACCTCTCAGCTAGCTGCCATGTTTTGCTTGTTCCCTTCTCTGATTCTGGCGCTACGGTGCATGCCTCCTCGCTTGCTCGCTGCTCTGCCACTTGCCGTAAACAGTGATAGGGAAACCGTGAGAACCAGTGCTGCCAGTCTGTTATCTGTCTGACCTTGTGACGGGGGGAGGGCTTCGTTCCACAGCAGGTGTGAATTTTTCGGCTCTCATGGGGCACTGAGACTCTCCCGCTTGTTATGTAACCTCCCGCTGGGAGAATTCCCCCCCCGCGTGCTCGGATTTCATTTGCTTAGACATTTGCCTCATCCTGCTATATGTAGGGATGTTTCCACCCCAGGGTCATTCCTAACAATAATCTTGTGGGCATGGTAACAGACTTGTAGTCTAATAAAGCATAACACTTCTTTGGAAACGTGTGTGGAGATTTACTTGCTGTTGAACCTGACAAGACCTGTATCTCAGGAAACCTGCTGCCAGTCTGAGGCCCAATCTGCATCTAGCATTTGCTTCGCTCTTCTACCAAACCCACACTGGAACAGAAAAAGATGCAGCTCAAAAGCACATTCAACTACCCAAGGCCAACGCTGTACTGACTGCAGAGTCACCCCTGAATGGCCATAAATCTATGCAGATGGCTACCATAAAACCAAGAGATCAAACAAAGTGAAAGCGGCGTGCAGTCTGCACACTGCCATAAAACCTGAGAATCAATCAGAGTGAAAATGGCATGCAATGCAGAGGGGAATTTCTGTTCCAGTGTGGGTTTGGTAAGACAGCGGAGCAAATGCTAGATGCAGATTGGGCCTGAGTAGACAATACTGACCTCAATAAATCCTCGGTCTGATTCATAAGGCAGCTCCGTGTATGTTCATGTGATGCTTTCCCCATCAGTTTGTCCCCAGGTTAGGAAAAGCTTTGCCTTCTACATTTTTTGTTGGGAGGGTAGGGAGTGATCTTCACTCTATTTATTTGTGTCTCAACTTCCATTATTTTCCAAGGCAGTTAAGTTGGGTCATTGGGGGGGGGGGGAACCAAATATCTCAAGATAAGCATGTAGGTAGCCATGTTGGTCTGAAATAGAACAGCTGTATTCCAGCAGTAGCGCTTTAGAGACAAACAAGACTGGCAAAGGGGGATGAGCTTCCAAGAGTCAATGTTTCCTTTGTCAGATATGAGTTGGAATGGAGACCTCTGAGTCCTTATACACAGGGCTGGCCCCAGCTTATTTTGCACCCTGGGCGAGGATCCCTTCTGGCGCCCCCCCCCCCCCCGGCCCCCCCCCCCCCCCGCCACTTCCCGCCCCCTCGGTTAATTGGATCTGTACCCCGGACCTCCCATTCCCCTGGCACCCATGCTCTTAACACTCACTTTTGCTTTTGTAACTTTGCCTGCTTTGCACATCTGGCTTCCACCAAGGAAGACTCTGCAAAGAAAGGCAGTCACAAACAACCTCTGCTTCTCACTTGCCTTGACAGTTCCTTGCTGGGGTTGCCATAAGTCAGTTGCGACTTGAGTGTCCTTATGTAACAGCCCCCCTACTTAGATTCTTCTTTGACTCAGCTGAGTGACCCTTCTGCGCCCAGAGGGCTACGTTCTTTGGTGGAACTGGTGTTTGTATCATCAGAAAGATCATAACATGTTTAAAACTCAGTAGTGTTTGCAGGTGAACCAGGACAGCGGGGGGGGGGTGTCCCAGTTTTGCACCCCTAAGGGCCGGCACACTCTAGGCAAGCGCCTAGTTCACCTAGTGAGTGAGCCGGCCCTGCTTATATACCAGTCCAGGACTGGGATATAGGACTGCCTAGTCCAGGACTGGGGTATAAGAACTCAGAGGTCTCCATTCCAACTCGTATGTGATGAAGGATGCCTTGACTCTCATACCTCAAAACTTGCATTGGTCTCTAAGGTGCGACTGGACTCAGACCAAGCATGGATCTCCTATTACAGTGCAGGCCACTGGTATAAGTCTCTTCCCATATTACGGAGTAGGTAGGCTGAGACTAAGATCCCCACTAAATGTCCTGTGCAACAGTCGCATGTCCCTTGGGGGTTCTCCGTTCCCACGCATGAGGTGCCAGATTTGGATTGTATACCGTGGCATGTGTGGAGAAGGGTCTTATTTGTTCGTTCGACTTATATTCCACCCCAGCGCAGAAGAATAGATGCTTCTGAATTGTGGCGCTGGAGAAGACTCTTGAGAGTCCCTTGGATTGCAAGGAGATCAAATCAGTCAATCCTAAAAGAAATCAACCCTGACTGTTCCCTGGAAGGCCAGATACTGAAGCTGAGGCTCAAATACTTTGGCCGCCAAATGAGAAGGGAGCCCTCACTGGAGAAGACCCTGATGCTGGGAAAGATTGAAGGTCAAAGAAGAAGGGGACAGCAAAGGATGAGATGGTTAGACAGTGTCAGCGATGCAACGAACATGAAATTAAGCAAACTCCAGAGGATGATGGAAGACAAGAGGGCCTGGTGTGATGTGGTCCATGGGATCGCGAGAAGTCGGATTTGACTGTGCAATTGAACAACAACAACCCCACAAGTGAGCTCAGGGCAGATAACAACAAAGCAGTCATAATAATGAATTAGTTAAAACAATTAAACAAAAGCACCATAATTTAAAACAGGTAGCGCTATCAATACAGAAGTGCAATGGTCTCAAATGACTGGAACAGCTAGCAGCCCAGAAACTGTGAATCTTCTTGGTCTGGGCTGTATAAAGAGAACATAAGAACATAAGAACATAAGAGATACCAATGTTGGATCAGGCCAAAGGCCCATCCAGTCCAACACTCTGTATCACACAGTGGCCATAAATACCAGTGCCATCAGGAGGTCCACCAGTGGGGCCAGGACATTAGAAGCCCTCCCACTGTTGACCCCCACAAGCACCAAGAAGACAGAGCATCACTTGCCCCAGAGTCCCTATCTATACCTTGTGGCTAATAACCACTGATGGACCTCTGCTCCATATGCTTATCTAATTCCCTTTTGAAGCCGTCCATGCTTGTAGCCGCCACCACTTCTTGTGGCAGTGAATTCCATGTGTTAATCACTCTTTGGGTGAAGAAGGACTTCCTTTTTTCCATTCTAACCCGACCGCTCAACAATTTCATTGAGTGCCCACGAGTTCTTGTATTGTGAGAAAGGGAGAAAAGTACCTCTTTATCTACCTGCTCTTTCCCAAGAGGGAGACCTTCAGTAAGGGAGGCCGACTAGCTGGGCACCTGCTGCCTCGTCCAAAGGCCTGGTGGAACAGCTCCATTTTACAAGCCCTGCAGAACTCTAGTAGGTCCCGCGGGGCTCTGATGTCAGATGAGAGCACATTCCACCAGGTCAGGACAAGACCAGAAGAAGCCCTGGTCTTGGTCGAGGGTAAGTAGATGTCCTTTGGGCTGGGGACAACCAGCAAATGCTGGTCCACCAAGCCTAAGGCTCTCTGTGGGACATATGGGGAGAGCACAGTCCCTCAGATATATCACTCCCAGGCCACATACGGCTTTTAAGGTCAATAACAACACCTTAAAATGGATCCAGTACTCAATGCAATTGGCGTAGCACCAGCTCAATACTTCAACCCCATACCGTTATCTCGAACTGGAATGATCCTGGAGGGGATGCACTATTTGGCCTTTTGGGGAAACTCATGAGTCTATGCTCAGGAGTCTCTGGCTTTCCCTGCTGCTGTGAAAAAATATGTAATGGGAGCTAACGCAATCACGCCCTGACCCGGATAGTCCTAGCTAGCCTGATCTCAGCAGATTTCGGAAGTGAAGCAGGGTCGGCCCTGGCCAGTATTTGGAAGGGAATACCAGGGTCATGACACAGAAGCAGGCAATGGCAGACCACCTCTGAATGTCTCTTGCCTTGAAAACCCTACAGGATCACCATAAGCTTGTACCTGAATAAAACTTGGTCTTAAAGGTGCCACGGGACTGTTTCGGGCCGGGGGGCCGGGGGGGGGGGCTCGACTTGATGGCACGCACACACAAACACAACACAATCACAGGCCAATAGATCGACCACTTTGTTATTGTCAGGCTCCCCCTTTGTCTGCGGTGTAGCGCCCCCGGTGGCCGTAGTGCTGGGGAAGATGAGCTGGGTTTTGACGAGACGGGCGATCCAGGAGGCGGGAGGAGTCTTCAAAAAAGGGACGCGCAGGGCCTCAGACCGGCAGGGGATGGGGTTAAGTTCACCCCAGAAGTCCCTCTGCCCACACACTGCGACCTTTCGTTACTCTCTCTCTCTCTCTTTCCTTTGTGCTCTGTCTCTCTCGTCCTTCTCCTGTCTCAGCGTGTCCTTCCTCCCCGGCCCCCTCTTGACATCCGCCTTTTATTCCCCTGCCTCCTGTCCCAGGACCGCCCCTCTCCCCTCGTGACCTTGGCCCCACCCCTTTACATAAGCAGGGACGCCGACGGAGCGTTCCCTGCTCAGATGTTGGCCCACCACCGGTGGTCTTGGCGGCCTCTGGGCTGCGCTGCCACTGCCGCCCTGCAGTTCCGGCCTCTCAGGGAGGGCTCTCGACCCTTGCTCCGTCCCACCCCTCTCTTGCTTTCCCGGACGCTGCAATGAGCCCCGGTCCCGCTGTCTGGCTCGGCCTGGGCGGGGTGTTGTGGATGCTCCTTTGCCTCTTCTTTCTTCCGTTGGGCACCGTGGCCGCTCCACCCCGTCGTGCCGTTCCTCCGCCGGTAAGCCGGGGCATGGGGACGACCCCGAGAGGGTTGGGGGTCCGGGGGTCTGCAATTTACCATTTGTGGGGTCTGCGACCCTCAGAGTGGGACAGTTATGAGGCTGCCGACTCTAGTTTTAGGGGTGGTGGAGACTGGAGAGGGCGGGGTGGGAAGGGAGGTGAATGGGGATGTGATGCTATAGATGTATGGGGTTGGGGAGCCCACATCCACAGTTACCAAGGTCAGAGGTTGTGGGGGGGTATAGAAATTTCTGTTGTATAGAAATGCACATATCCCTGTATGTGAAAAAGCACACATCACTTTTGTGGCTCCGATGTAGACCCTAGACTACCGGTTGGTTTTGAAATCTCATCTCTGCTGTTCGGACTCCCAAATCGCCTATCCAGTGTTGCTTCCCCCTATTTAAATTGATTCTGTGATCTTTATATTCATCCTATTATCTGTTGCCTCATCCCAATTTTTTTGGTTATCATATACATGCATTTTCCCAATGCTATTTCTGTGTCAGTAAGTCAGCATTATGCTGATATTATATGTAGAAATGACTCACAATGCACATATAAATTGCATATCAAGACCATAATGTATGCCTATGCAATACAAATGAATCCAAATAGAACCGGGGTTGTTGACAAAAATATATACAAATATGCAAAGAAAAACAAAACTGGGGGCCATTTGCTCATCTCTACTAGACTGTCAGTTTGTAACAATATTGTCTCGAACATGGTTGTTCTGTGGCTGCCAAGCTTTAAAGAAGATTTTGGCTGTCTTGTCTGATTTCCGTCCTTCTTTTCTTGCAAAACTGATTTTTGTTTTTTTCTGTCCGAACCATTAGATTTGCAATAGTTACCTTAAATCCTACCAAAATAATTGGGGCACTCCTTCCACTTCCCGACTCCAGAAGAAGTTCTCCACACAAAGAAGTTCTCCACACACTTCAGCTGAGGCGTCTCCTCCCACCCACTTCCTCTCCTTGGATTTCAGGCAAGTGGAGTGAAACTTGGTAGACCAATCACAACTGTGAGGCCCTCCAAAGGTTGAGTTGCATGTAATTATTCAATGTCCCTCTCCTTAGGTCCTGAGCCAGAAGGTTACTTGTGTATTGTTGGAAATGTGTGGGTTGCAAGGTCTAGATTCCAGCCCTTATAGGGTTAATCTGTTTACCTTCTGTGCGATTATTTAGCCCGACCCGGAAGAAACCTGGCACAGAGCCAGTGCAAAGATAGCCTGGGAAATCTGTTTTGTAACACTGATTGGTTAGTGTAATCAGGTGATTTCCTTCTAGGGGTCAAGAAGAAGTTGATTCTCCATCGTTGTGTGATCATGTGTCTGGAGCTGTAAGATGTAACAATGTAGCTCTAGGGATCTCTTTTGATTGTAGGTTTCCTGTGTACCTTTTCCCTTTAGAAATAAAGCTTTTTCATAGAAAGAAATGTCTCCTCTCCAGGGAAGCAAAGATCCATTGCAAACGCTGAGTATTTAAGTATTTTTGCCTATTTTCCCCAACATGTATGACTTATTTGATATCTAAACCCTGCTTTCCTTCCCAATGGGGACAAAAAGTGGCTGACAACATGGTTCTCCCCTTTTCCATTCCAGCAGACCTGAGGAAGTGAGATCCGGGTTTGCCATTTCTCCCACTGTGGCAGGAGACTTTCCTTCAGCAAACCTCTTTTCCCTTCACTGCTCAGAGCAATGTTAAGAGTAAAATAACAAAAAATAAGCCACTGGGCTTCCAGCATGATGTCACTTCCTGGGAAAATCAGGAAGTGGCATCTACCTACTCTAGGAACTGCCAGAAACTTCATGGTTTTATTGTTGGAAATGTATGTATTTACAAGGTCTGACAATCCAGCCATTATAGGGTTAACTTGTTTGCCTAGTATTGCTATTGTTTAGACTGATCTGGAAGGGATACCTGGCATTGAGCCAATGGGGAATTAGCCCGGGGAATGTAGCTTCTATTGTGATACAGATTGGTTGTTTGTTTCAGGTGACTTCCTTTCTAGGGGTCGAGAAGAAGGACAGATTCTCCATTATCTCTGTGTTAGTGTTGAACTATAGGCAGCTTAGAAAACGTAGCTGTTAGATGTTCTGTTTATTTGTAGTAATCCCGTATATCTTTTACCCTTAGAAATAAAGGTTTTTAAAAGCAAAGAAATCTCTTCTTTCCAACAGAGCAAGATCCATTGATACTCTGAGTTATTTTAAATACTTTTGACTATTTTTACAACATTTATCACATAGTTTCTGGTAGTTCGTAGAGAGGCATGACATCAGTTCTGGGTTTTCCCAGGGAATCATGTCACATCATTGCCAACAACACCCACCGTGTTCCCATCCTGGACTCCCACGATTGGTCCCAATTAGGTCTGACTCACAAAAGCTTACTCTGCAATAAATGTTCATTTTTAAGGTGCCACTTGGTTTCCGTTTCACTGAACAAAAACCTGTAGGTTAGATGAGGACAGGGTCTCTCAGCAAGCTTTCATGGCAGAGCGGGGATTCAAATTCAGTTCTCTTAGATCTCAGTCCAACACTTGAAACACTACAGAAGAAAAGATGCAAATATACCATGTGGCAGGGCTCTGGAGAGGAGCAACCATTCGGTAACTTCTCATGATATGCAGGAAGAGTGTCATGGGTCCTGGCTCAGCCGAGGCTGACTATTCCTCAGATGAGGAAGACTCACGGAGCCACCCAGCCTCCTCTGGAGTCAGCCCAGAAGAGGAAACTTTACCAGCACCTGAGGGAGAAGAGGCCCCAGCATCTGAGCAGGAGGTGCAGCAAGGCGAAGAGCCTGAGGTGCAGTCGGAGGAAGAGTGTGGTCCACAGCCTGGCCCAGCATCCCCAGTTGGAGACACTTCGAGACCAGAGTCCCCACCCAACTCACCTGAATGTCCCAGATGCAGGGCACTCCAGCATCTGGATGTGCTGGAGAGAAGGAGGAGTGCCAGGCGTCAGCTGTTGCAAAGACATGTGAGGGGCTGTGAGTCTTTGCAGGTTGCCTCCCAAGGAAGGGAGGGTCCGGTTATAAGCAGCTACGCTCACCTGCCTCGGTGCGGATGCAACTGTGCAATCTTGGACCTTGTTCCGGCTGCCAACCTCCGTTCATTGCTCCTGAGAACTCTGATTTATCTCCCAGCATTCCGACCCCTGGCCCTGTTTCTCCACTTGGTTTGGACTTTGCACCTTGCTTAAGTGTAGTGTATTCGTGGCGACTGGCCAGAGACAGCACAGCAAGGTCATGACATTGGGGATGATCACCTGTTGCACATGGATCAACAGCATCCCTTCCTGAGTTAGCTCAGGAAGGATGGCTCCAGAGCAAACTCATTTATGCAGTAGCCAAATTGCTTGCTCACAACTTCAATGCCAGCAGCTCACAAAGCAGAATCTTTGCTCACAAGGCTCCACAGCTTAGAGGGAGCACTGGTTATGAGCAAAAAAGGAAGATTGTTCACCACTTCTCAGTGAGGATCTTCAACACTGGCTTCTAGAGCTGAACCTGTCAGGCAGCTCAGCTCTCTTGAGAGCACTATGACTCATCCTGGCATCACCCAAGTGACCACAGCGAGACATCTCCGGAATTGGATTAATACGTGTACCTGTGGAGTCGCGGAGCAAGCAGATAGCAGCACTCTGCTCAAGTATTTTAGGAACCTGGATTATACTGCCTTGCTCCTATGGGATGGAGATTTATGAAATGAGAACACTCCCTTCCCATCATAAATAGTCCTGCTGTCCTCGATTCTCCTTGCCCCGTCTGCCTTCCTGCAGACTCGTTCATTAATAAAATATCACCGCTCCGCTTTTCAGTAATTACTCTTTTAATTTTATTGACAAATGCGCTTGGAATGGATGCTGCGTGCCAGCATACCACACCACCCACCACTGCCAATTATCATTTTAGGAGACAATAAAGGTAGAGAGTCGAGATTCCCATTTAGACGGGATGATGTAATTGGCTGCTTATGGGAAACAAGCCAGGGAAACCACACGGAGCTGGGGCCGCTGTTCATTATGTTCACTCATCATAATTCAGATGCCTTCGTATGGTGGCCTGGCAGTCCAGGTTTCCTATTGCTGCTTCCTGGAATGAACAATGGCGGGACACGAAAGCCTCATGCTATGGGATTCTGATCTGCCTCCCCAGCAAGAGCGTACAGTTTCATAGTCTGAACAAGAATAATTCGGCAAATTTCTCCTAATCCCTTCCTAAAAAAACCCGAACACACTGTATTTATGTAATGGGCTACCTCATGTACCAATTATTGGATTAAATGTAAACAAACAAACATGTGCCTTGAAAGCACAGAAGCTTGACACAGTATCCCGAATCCTTCATGTTCTCCAGTTAAGGGGAAAGTGATGTTCAAACAAAGTACAAAGATGATCTGACTCCAACGGTAACAAGAGAAAGACACTTTACTTACAAAGGTAGAGGAACACCCTACATGACGTATTCCTGTAGGAGCGCTTAACTTATTGTGAACAGATCATCTTAAAAAAAAAAAGGTTAACCTGCTACAGCTGCAAGCCCATGCAAGAGAGAGAAGAGAGGACCCCAGGGGTCATTTCGTAGAAAAAGAGCTAGGGGAACTCATTAGCATAACTCATTAGCATATGCCACACCCCCTGACATCACCGGAAGTGTGTCATAAGGCCACACACCCTGATATCACCGGACGTGTGTCATGAGGCCACACACCCCGCCCCCAATGGTCCCGGCGGGAGTGCAAGGAAGCCCCGCGAAGGCCCTCCCTGGCCCCAGGCAGGCAGGGGTGGGGAGAGGCAGGGAGGAAGCAACTTACCCTCCCTCTTCTCCTGCCTCCTCCTGGCTGAATGAGGGCCGGAAGCGGGGCGGCCGGAAGCAGGGGGCGGGGCTTCATCATGTGCCCCGCCCCCGTACCTCACCTGGAGACTGTGGGGGTTTGAGGAGGGGAGGGATCTCACCAGGGTATAATGCCATAGAGTTAGGGTTAGGGTTAGGGTTAGCAAAGCAGCCATTTTCTCCAGGAGAACAGTCATGTGGAGATCAACTGTAATAGCTGATCTCCAGGTGCCACCTACAGGGTGGCGACCCTTCTTTGAAAGGCACCTATAGTCTTGTTTTGCTCTGTTTATGACTCTCGTCTACCTGAATAAAAAATCCTCCTGATTGGCTGTTTTCACGCTCAGTCAATTTGCAGTGGTTTAGTTTACACTAGAAGCTGGCATACACTGGCATGACAAGGATTTTTTACAAAAAGATATGGACATTTCTTCCTGGCAGACATGTGGTTAAAACACCCCAACCAGCTATCAGGGTGCCTCTAGTTTTACAAGTGCACTTTTTACCATTGCTGCCCAGAGTCAGCTTAAAGTTTTAAGTCCAAGCTTAAAACTTGACAGCTTGAATTATAAGAACGTGAACAATTTAAGTAAAGGTCATTTGTCGTTTAATGCAAGGACACTTGCTTCTGGGAAAGAAGGGGAGAGGCTTCAGCCAAACAAGGAGCTGGGAAAATACTCATTTACTGATCAGAGCCAAGAAATGAGCAGGAAGAAGAGAAAGAAATACAATTAGCTATTTGGTTAAGGGGGAAAAGACAAGGGAAGCAAAGGAGGTAGAGGGTTATAATGTGAATGTTATTGTGAATCTTTGCCCTTTGGTTGTGAAATCGGTATCAGCTATTGGCAGGAGAACGTACCTGTCACATTTTCCGCCTGAATTGAGGCTTACTGGACAGTGCCTGGCAAATCGGATGGAGGGTTGTGGGGGGGGGGGCAGTGCCCCATGAGAAAAAATTAAAAAGAAAAGGTTTCATTGCCCACCATAGCTGAAAGTGATGTCGGAAGAAAAATTAAAAAAAAAAGTAGGGATGGGCACAAACTGGGAAAATGAGATTCAAGTTCAGTTTATGGTTCATGTTGTGCCCGGTTCACGAACCATGAACCGTCTTGAGCTTTTGGGGGCTAAATAAACTAGCTCCGTTTGTGAGGTTCATGGCAAACTAGAATGCCCCCTGATAAGCTAGAGGCACCAGACTCAAAGAAGATCTCCGAATGACTGTCCTCAATCTGCAAATTTGGTGAGGATTGGATTTAGGGGGGTTCAAGTTACACCTCCCCAATTTCCCCTTTCTGGGGAAATTACAGGTGCAGGTCCAGGAGTGTATGGAACAGATCCTGTGCAAGCTAGACACATCAGACTGCAAGTCTCCCCCTGGTCATTCTCTACACGGTCTGAGTTACAGCCCCCCAAAATGGTGCCCACAGGAAAGTGCTTTTGGGGGAAATGTCAGGCACAGGTTCAAAAGTGTATAGAATGGACCCCCTGCAAGCTACACACACCAAATGCACAGGGAATGTCACTCTGCCACATGCTCTTCAGAAATGTCTCCAAGTTGGGGACAGATTAAATTTCTGGGGTCCCAGTTACAGAGCCCACAAAGAGGTCTCTCCAGTGTTCTCTCTGGGAAAGACAGCTGCAGTTACAGGAGTCTATGGAATGGCTCAGGAACAAGCAAGTGACAGCAAATTCACAGGGAAAGTTCACCTGGGCAGACCCCTTCCCCCAGGCAGACATTGGAAGCAGGGCAAGCATCCCCCTACGTTCACAGCCCCCCCCAGGTCTCCAAAGGCAGGTTCTGAATGGCAGAAAGGCAGACCTCCCCCAGAGATCTGCCAGGGGCTCCCTGAAGTTACTCCATGGCCCATTATGCACACACATCTTACTGCAGATTTTCAGAGCAGACAGCTTGGCAGGCACCCAGCAGCTCGAAAGCATTTGCAAGTAGACAAATGGGCACCTGCTCTAGGTGGCAGGGGGCACCCTCCTCCTGGTTGCGTGCCAGGAGTGCTGGCGGCGGCAGCGGCGGCGGTAACAACAATGGTGGCGGAGCAACTGGCGACCCAAGGATGCGGCGACCAAACCGGATGGAGGCAGAGTTGAGGCGACGCGACGGCGAGACGACGCAGCACGGCAGGAACCTAAGGGCCGGAAGCCGGAAGCTGCAGTCAGAAGCAGTTACACGTCAGAGGAGCCCACCAGAAGCCTGCCGGAGGTAGTCGCCAGCCAGCCTGAGGCGCCAGGAACAGCATCCGAAGCCCGCCTGGGAAATCAGCAAAAGAGGAGAGAACGCGCCGCTTGGGTGTCGGTAGGCAGCCCCTCCCCCTTCAACTTTGTGGCCCTAGGTTAGGATAACAACTACATAAGTAGTATATCTGTAAACCACTCTGAGACCCCCTAGGGGTCAAGGGCGGTATATAAATCGAACAGTAAAGTAAAGTAAGAGTAAAGTAAAGGCACCCTAGCCACACAACACCGCAGAAGTGAGGAAAGCAGAGGAGTGGCTTTTGAAGCAACCTCTCAGGATCGCTCCCAAGTATTACGAAACGTTGTTGATGCATTACAAAGTGTTAAAAGCCACTCCTCTTCTGGCTTCATATCTCTGAACACCTCTGTGTGCCATGAGGGGGGGGGAAGGAGGAGAGTTGGAATTTATACCCTGCCCTTCACTAGGTATCTCAGAGCAGCTTGCAATCCCCTTCCCTTCCCCTCATGAGCCCTGAGTCCACCTAACACCCAAACCCCAGCAAGTGAGAGGAGTTCACAATCGAGAAGGTATAAAATGTGGGTCCTCGGGATGTTCTTTGCTTTTAACAAGTCCCCTGCCTCTCTGTCTCACTGCCAACCAGGGCCGGCTCACCCACTAGGCGAACTAGGCATTCGCCTAGAGTGCGGGCTGTCCCTTAGGGGCACCAAACAGGACCCAGCGCCCCCCCGCCAAAGCTCCCTCAGCCCCTGCCAAAAGGACACGGAGGGGCGCAGCACAGGCAGGCACAGCACAGCAGTGTCCCCCCCGGGTTGAGCGAGAGGAAGGCAGGGAAGGTGCGACTCCACCCCCCCAACTACAGAATCCGCTTTGAAGGCGCTTTCCGGCCGGATGGGGTCAATCCATACGGCGGGATCCGGGGGGGGGAGAGTGGACTGAGAGTGGATCATTGGGGGGGGCAGCCCCAGTCTCCAGAGGGGAGGTGTCTAGGCCCCACCAGGAGGTTGGCATCTGCGCCTCGCTTAGGGCGCAGAAACACCTTGGGCCGGCCCTGCTGCCAACAACCAGCAAAGGAGAGGTGTGGAGCTGAGCAGAATGGGAGCTTTGTTATTGGCAGCCAGCAATGCCTGTTAAGCTTTGGGGGGCTCCTATTGGTACTTCCAAGGCTGGGGAATTCCACCCCCTGTTGCTTTGAAGTTTTGTAAACCGTTTAATTGAGCAGAGACAGTCTGTCTGGAAACGTATCCATTCACAAATCACCACTAACAGCGGGAACATCCATGGAATGTTTGTGCCGGTCCCCCTGCCATGAACATCGCTTTGCGGACCACAAACCGTCCAAAATTCTTGATGAACTTTAGTTCATGAGCCAGTTCATGCAATCCCTAAAAATAAGGCCTCATCTACTTACAAAAAGTTCTTACTATGGAATTCCTGGCTATTGTTAGAGCTACCCAGAAGTGGCAAAGGGTAGCTCTATGGTAAAGCTGGCCATTCTTACCGTACAGTTTCCAGTGATTCCTAGAACTACCCTTTGTCACTTCTGGGTAGCTCTAGTAATTGTCAGGAACTCTACGGAAAGAACTTCCTGTACATAGATGAGGCCTTATTTTTCTATATAAGTTTTCTCCCAATGTCACTTCCAGCAGTGGCAGGTGATGGGACCTGGGGACTCGGGATCCCCCACTCCCGCTGGGGGCTTGGCAACCCTATTTGAATCACATTCCCACTCCCAATTTTTTAACTTAGGCTTGATCCAAATGATATAGCTTACTGCATTCCTGGTGGGTGATACAATATCTCATGTGAGTATTTTCCATGTGTGTTGTGTTGGAATATACAAGGTCTATAGCGCACCTACTTGAAGAAGAGCAGAAGAACAGTTTATAAGGGACAGCTGAAGGATGGGTAGATTAGGGGCTTCCCACAGTTTCAAATTATGTCCTTCCTGTCTCCTGATTGGCTCTTTGGAGACTTCCTTCTCCAACTGAGCCTTCCACCTTCATTCCTGTCTCTCACAGCAGTTAGTCAGTTAGTTAAGTCTCTCTCCCTCTCCTCTGTTCTATCAGAGTTTATTTCTTCTTTAATAAACCAAGTTATTTTCTTTAAACAGTTGGTGCTCCATTCCTCTGCATGTTTAAACTCTGCCAATATGTTGATCATTGCCAACAAACATATGCGTTGCATGGTATGAAGGATTTCCTTACCTTTGTGAGATACCCACAGCATCGGAGGTACAAGATATCATTGCTAACTTTGTAAGGGAAGCTGTAGAAGCTATAGCCAAGGTTTGAAGAACCACAGACACACAGACAGCTAGTCTCCAATCATTCAGAAAGTCTGGAATCAGAACTGAATGGCTAACAGACAGCAAAAGCCTGTGAACGTAATGCAAACATTCAGAATGCTGCAGGCTAAGAAGATCATGTCAAATCATCAGCGTATTCTTGAGGTAGATTCCTGATGTGGCAAGTGCCAACTCAACACTCCAAATGCGCACAGCATCCCTTAAAAAGAAACAACCATGTCACATGAAAACAGAGAATTCCCTTAGGTGAGTTGCGTTATTTAGACTTGGTCTCAAACACTGCCAGCCGGATGCCAGAATATTAAGGATTCTCTGATTATTTTCGGGTGTCATCATTTTTTTAAAATTGATTCAATATCATTGAGTATTAAAGACCAGGGTGTATTTACTTTGGGTTTTGATGAAATGTCCAACTGTACATTCTCAATTATACATATATTACCAAACGACACACATATATGTATGCGAATCAAGTCTGTAGCTCTAACAATAACCCAACCACCTTCAAATTGTTCTGGATTTGCTTTGGTTTTCATGGCCACCTCTTCAACCAGCTTGGCAAGGATATAGAGCTGTGTACCGTTCCCGATCTTAGGTTAATCGACTTTTGGATCTCTACTGAATTTTCATCTCCCACCCACGTCTGTCCAATCTGAGGAAACAGATGAAAGGGGTCCAACCCTGCAGCTGCTTATTGTTCAGATGGGCATTCACAAACAAGCTGGTTTGGTGGAGTTACATCCTCTTGTAGTGTCTCCCATTGCCATTAACTTGGATGCCTTTGCCATAGCTGGGAACTATTGCAAATAGCTGGGAACTATTACAAATTGGACTCATCCAGCTGCCATCCAGAGTCCGACGTTTTCAGCCTTTCAAGTGTTTTCCACAGAAAAAAGCTCATCACAATCGAGCGAGCTGAAAGTGAGCCGCAATTTATGGACGTCATCCCACAAAAGCCCATCACGCTCTTGATCTTGAAGGATACTTTTGAAACATAATCCGCACAAGGGCTCCCTTTCAAAACTTGGATTGCAACTCAAAGGGCGTGTTTCGTCGGTCAGAAATCCTTTGAATCAGAATGCAAAAAAGTGTGTTTGTTAAGTCTGAAAGTGTGTATTTTCCGCACTGAAAGCTTGTTTGGTAGGCATTCAAATGGAACTAATTGAGACTGAGGGCTGAAATGGGGGAACAGAAGGCCCACATGACCTTATCTGTCACTGGGCTCGGCCATTTCAGACGGCAGGTGGGGACTGAATGCTTTGAATGCTCTCCTAAATAAAACAGAAATCTGCCTTATGCACACAGACGCATGTCAGGAAAAAGGCTCCTGAGGTAAATATGTGTAAGCAGGGCTATTTTGGGGCAGGAACGCACAGGAATGGAGTTCCAGCTGGCTCCCAAGTTGGCCACGCCCAGCAGGAACTCATTAGCATAATAGGCCACACCCAACAGCAGAAACTCATTAGGATTGGCTACATTAGGGGTGTGTGGCCTAACATGCAAAGGTGTTCCTGCTACAAAAAAAGGCCCTGGGTTTTGACAACAAACAAGGTAAACAGAATAAGAAGCAAAAGGTGGGTGTGGCTGGATGAGCACACTTCTGGTAACATGGGGGTGCGGCCTAATGCGCTAATGAGCTGTGCTGTCAGGGGTGTGGCCTAATAGGCTAATGAGTTCCTGCTGTTGGGTGTGGCCTATTATGCTAATGAGTTCCTGCTGGGCTTTTTCTACAAAAAGAGCCCTGTCACAGTGGGGGGGGGGTCGTATTAAAAGAGGGAGATGTAGTAGAAGAATGGTGAGCAGGGAAAGATTTACATTTCCCTCCACTGTTGCTTTTCTGAGGTAAATTGCCCCTCTCGTGAAGCAGCCTCGCCTAGACGAAGCCCCCACTGGTGTTCAGCTACAGATGCTTGTGTGCATTTTAACTCTCAGAGAAATAACTGAAGAATAAATTTTAATGAAAGAAAATCCTTCTCAGAGAAAGAAAACTATCAGCCCCCCCCCCTTTTCCTGCTGCCTTTGAGGCCTTTGAGAAGAGTGCTCCCCTCCGGCTTTTAAAAAATACATATATTTTGTTTCACTACCCTGCTTTTCATCAAATATATATATAAATGGGGAGGGGAGTCTGAATAAAAAAGGCATGGATTTTTTTTTATCCGATTGCCCTGAAGGGCTGTGCTGAAAGTGTAGAGAGGGGGTTGCAAAGGAGCCGCGGCAGAATGCTGACATGCTGATTTCTGAGCTATTAGCAAAAGCCAGCGCCGCTGCTACCGTTTCTACGGCCCTCTCCTCGGCGCAGTGTCCGCCTGCCGTCACGTGCTCCAGAGCGCTTTTGATGATAAATTTGCTCTCCTTGCCTAAGCAGATTTGGGTCTCAGAGGTACGCTTTCCATCACTGATGAAATTGAAATTCAATGCGGCCGGCTGGCGCTGCTTTGTAGGAGAAGGAAAGGCTGAGAGGCAAACCTCGCACTCCCCCAAAGCGAGCCACATACAGATTGCAGGCAGGAAAAATATCTGCCGGCAAAGCTTCCTTGAACGTATTTCTTTGGCTGCCCTGCTGTTTGGTCTCAAAGGAGCCCCATGGACGTGGGCGGTGGCCGTACGGAATGAAAAAAGGACAGAACATGACCGAAGATCCCGAGCGCAAGAAGTCTCATAAGGAAATGCTGGGAGAGAGAGAAAAAGAGGTGGTGTGGTGGTTAGAGCATCCAGATGAGAATCTGGGAGGCTCTGGTTCAGTTCCCCCACTCTGCCATAGGAACTTGCCGGGTGACGTTGGGCCAGGCACATACTCTTGGCCCAACCCTACCTCACAGGGTTGTTGTGAGGATAACAATGGAGGGGGGGATACTGTGAGCTTCTTTGGTTCCCCAGTGAGAAGGAAGGAGAGGTACAAGTGAAGTAAGTAAATGAATAATCAAAAAATACAATGGACTGTAACAATATTTTTGAAAAACGGGACCACATGTCAAAGTAGGAGACAGCATTGTCCTAGTGTACACTGTAGTATATGCCTCAAACGTAGGCTGGGTGGAACAGCTCCGTTTTACAGGCCCTGTGGAATTGGTTTAAGTCCCACAGGTCACGGATCTTGCTTGGGAGAGGATTCCACCCGGTCGGTGCCAGAGCTGAAAAGGCTCTGGCTCTAGTTGAGGCTAGACGGATATCTTTGGGGCCAGGGATCACCAGGAGATTTTGGTCTGTTGAGCCCAGAGTTCTCTGGGGGATGTGCCAGGAGAGATGGTCCCTTAGATATGTTGGTCCCAGACTTTAAAGGTCAAGATCAATATCTTGAACTTGATCTGGTACTCCAACTGGACCCAGCGTAGCTGGCAGTGCACTGATGTAATATGGGCTCTTAATGATGTTCCAGTGAGAACACAAGCCACTGCATTCTGAACCAGCTGGAGTTTCTGGGCCAGTCTCAAGGGTAAACTTACATTGAGCGAGTTATAGTAATATAGCCTGGAGGTGATCATTACTAAGTATGGGAGAGAGAGGAAAGGAATCAGTTGCCTGACTTGGCCAGTTTGGTGTAGTGGTTAAGTGTGTGGACTCACGCTGGCTCAGGCCTCAAAATTCCTCCAGACCGCCCGCTCCAGCCTGGACGCAGCAACTACCCGGGTCGTGACATAGCAGCCGCCCCCAATAGCTGGAATGGCAGAGAACCCTGTCCCCTGGAGTCATCAGAAACAGCCTGCACCAGCTGCACAAAAGTGAGATCTACAGGCTGACCACTAGAATAGATCACTGAAGGTCAGCCGCCATCATCTAATAATCTAATAATATTAATGTATTAGTATTATTTAATTTCCATTACCTTTTAATGTTGGAGTGTTTAATATGGTTTTAGGTTTATTTAAATTGCTTACTTGTGTGTTTTTATTCTTTTATGCAGGGGTCATTTCCTGCAGGAGCGCACAGGAGCGGAGCTCCGGCAGTAAAGAGCCCAGGGGGCGGGCACATGCAACAAGCCCCGCCCCCTGCTCCCAGCAGCCCTCAGTCAGAGCAAGAAGCAGCCAGGTAAGTTGCAGACCCCCCCGGTCCAAAACAGTCCAGTGGTACCTTTAAGACCAAGTTTTATTCAGGTACAAGCTCTCCCTCCTCTGCCAGGACAGATCTGCATGTCCCCCCCCCAATAGCTAGCAATCCAAAAGAGTGGTACCTTTAAGACCAAGTTTTATTCAGGTACAAGCTCTCCCTCCTCTGCCAGGACAGATCTGCATGTCCCCCCCCCAATAGCTAGCAATCCAAAAGAGTCCAGTGGAGTCTGAGCGGTGGGTGTTGCCTTCTGACACACATCCGGTGATGTCAGGGGGTGTGGCATATGTAAACGAGTTATGCTAATGAGTTATGCTAATGAGCTTTTATGTAAGCCGCCCTGAGCCGGCTTTGGCTGGGAGGGCGGGGTATAAATCTGATAAACAAACAAACAAGAGAACGTGTTTTTGTGGAAGCCTGTTACTGCAAGCTGAGGGTATTCCCCCCCTCCCAGATGCTTGCCTCCCCCACCATTAGGGTTGCCTCCCCTGGGTGGGGAAATACCTTGGGATTTGGGGGTGTAGCCTGGGGAGGGCGGGGTTTGTGGAGGGGTGGGACCTCAGCAGGGTACAGTGCTATAAGGTCCATCATCCCAAGCAGCCATCTTCTCCAGGGGAGCTGTTCTCTGTCCTCTGGAGATCGTAAGAACACATGAAGCTGCCTTATGCTGAATTAGATCATTGGTCCATCAAGGTCAGTATTGTCTACTCAGACTGGCAGTGGCTCAACTGTAATAGTGGGAGATCTCCAGGCCCCACCTGGATGTTGGCAGCACGGCCCACCAAAACAAACCATTGGCATTGTCCCCAGAGCCTGGGATAGTGGACCGAGTCATGGAATGTGGGGCAGATGGACTGAAATACCTGCTAGGCTGAGAAACTCACTGGGCAGCTTTGCCCAAGCCTGCCTTGAGGCCTCGATTCCCTCACAAAGTTGCCATACGGGATGAAATGGGACGTCTGCATGCGTGGCAGCTGAGTCCTTTGCAAAGTGGCCAAGATACAAATGGGATTAATAAGTGCATTTTCATGGGAAGCTGTAGCTCAGTCTGCCTTTCAGCCTCAGGTCTGGTAAGGACAGCGAGGAGAAATGATCACAAACTAAGGAGAGGGAGCATACGCACCAAGGGTGTTGACTCGCTGTGCGAAAATGTTAACATCTGAGTGTACATTTTTGGAAGTATAGTTCGGAATGAGCAAAGATGCTGGAAATCTGCATGTGAATGCTTGTTTAATATCACACTGCTTCTCCATTATTTGGAATGGCCTGGATGTTACAATGATGCAATAAATATTTTGTGGAGTTACACATTTTGCTAGCTGGAGTTTAATAGAGAAGACACTGGAGTAGGTTTGCCAGCCCCCCTCCCCCGGTCACCAGTGGGGGATTAGAGTTGCCAGATCCAGGTGGGGAAACCCCTGGAGATTTGGGGGTGGAGCCTGGGGAGGACGGGGACCTCAGTAGGGTTCAATGCCACAGAGTTGACCCTTCAAAGCATCCACTTTTCCCAGGGGAACTGACCTCTATAGTCTGAGCCATAATTCCAGGAGATCTCTAGGCCCCACCTGGAGGCTGGAATCTCTACACTATGGAGATGGGTGCATTCAGACGGGGGCTTTACAGCGGTTAGGGTGCCAGTTCCAACCGTTGTACTCACCGGCGTTCAGACGGGGCACATCTGCCTCCTGTCCCTAACCGGTGTAAAGCCCTTTACACCGTTGCACTCTGCCACTAGGTCCCAAGTGGTAGTATCCTGAGTGCAATGGTGGCTTCCGATGTACACTGGCGTCTGATCGCTCTCCACCGGTGCCTAGCCATTCCCGTCAGAAGCCTGAGGCTTCCATTTCCCCCCCGCCATTTTTTTTTACTCTATGCGATATGCGCTCGGGCGAAGCTTTGCCCTGAGCGTTTGTTATAAAAAAAAAGCCCTTAGTTTAACTTCCCGGAGGAGTCCGGGACTTAAGGGAGGCCAGTTTGGGCTTTAAACTTTAAAGGTAAGTCCTTACCTTTAAAGTTTAAATGTAATGGGGGGAGGTTGAGCATGCGCAAAGATCGCCATTCTGTGGATGGCTGCCTATGCGCATGCTCAAACTGTGTTTTTTTTTTTAAACACGCCGATGCCCACAGCGTGTGACCGGGCGTACACCGAAGGGATCCACAAAATAGAGGGTAAGTGTGATCGTGTTTATGCCGTCAGAAATCCCCCGTCTGAACGCACCCACAGTGTCATGCCACCCATGTTTTAGCTCCTCTTCCCACACAGCTGGAGCAGAGCCTGTCCCATGGATCTTTTCCATGCCATGTGGGCATTCTTTTCGGGGTCATGAGGCTTTCTCTTTGGCAAAATGTACTTCCTTCAGTGTGGTCTATGTCAAATCGGCTCATTGCATTTTCTATCCACTACGTCCATATTCTGTGTCATGGCCCGAGAGGGAAATTTATCTCTGTTCATCTGCTTTCAGCCTCTTTCCCCCCTCTGAAATCCAAAATTAGATGTGTGCTCATTTGCTCCAGTGGGAGGTTAACAAATTGTTCATGTTAATCAAAAAACTTTAAATTTCAAATGCAATCTAGGATTATGCAGAGGACAGCTCCCTCACACTCCATTTCTCAAAAAGTTGCCGTCTCAAGCAAAAATCTGTTGCCTTCATTAAAAAAAAAAAAACCAACCCAGGACTGGCTAGTTTTGGCAACGTCTACATATCCATTTCCTACACTGGGGATTGCACCGTGTTTAAGATTCCAGATATTATTATTTTTTAAAAATAAACTATTGTATCAAAGGTTATTACTACGAAAAAATGGACATTCTGAAGACCAGCCATGTATTGATTAAATATACATTTTATTACAATATTTATAAATATTGTATTGCATTAGGCATAGCAATTTCTCTATGGGCATCTCATGCATGCTTTCAGGAAGACCTGAGGAGTTTTGACTATTGGGGGGGGTTATTTAATTTTTATTTATTTATTGCTGTTAATTCATAGTTGACTTATGGTGACCCCATGTGATTTTCAAGGCAAGAGACGTTAAGAGGTGCTTTTGCCATTGCCTTCCTCCACATAATATTTGCTGTATCATTTAGAAGACTCTGTAAAAGGAAGAGGGGTTATAAACTGGGGCAATGTTCCCTCTAAGCTGCAGAGTCTTGTGTGCAAAAATTCCACTTTGTGAGTGTCTAGCATTAAAGTTGTGAGCGAGCGATTGGGCTGCCGCATAAATTAGTTTGCTCTGGAGCCATCCTTCCTGAGCCAAGACAAAAATGTGTGAGCGAGAGGCTAAAAAACTGTGAGCTAGCTCACACTAACTCAGCTCAGAGGGAACATGAGATCGGGGTAGCCTGCGCTAAAGCTCTTTTAATTTCCATGAGGGCATTCAGCACCTTGGACAGCTACTTTCACACTGAGGCCCTGGGTTCCTCAGTTTCACATTGGCCTGCTTATGGCTCCTCAGCTTCTGTGTCTTGGAATTCATCCTATTTCATTTATTTCTAGCCAGCCTCACTGCGAAGACTGTGCACGAACATGTCAAAAATAGACACGCAAAGGTGCTTGAGCCCCACTCACCTCTTGACGGGGGTCTTGAAATACTAAGAGTTCTTCCATAAATAGAAACTTGGGGTTGTTTAGTGACTGTGAAGTGGTCTGATCGCCCAATCTTGTTATAATTTAAAAGCTAAGCAGGGTATGGGAGTCCACCAAGGGAGACTGGGGTTGCTGCACAGAGGAAGGCAACGGCAAACCACTTCTGCTTATGTCTTGACTTGAAAACCCCATGGCTCTGACCTTTATTGTGCTGTTTTGAGAGTATCTATAAATAAAAGAACATTTGACTTCCAGAGGTGCCCTGTTGATGAGGTCTCACCAGTTCAGTTCCAAATTCCACCCAAACAACTGCAGGTACTTAAAGGGACCCCTTTAAGTGCACATAGCCAGTGGGGCAGGGCCCCATGTACCTGATCTCTGAGCAGCAATGCCGCTCAGAGATCAGGCAGGTGGGGCCCTCCAGCTGCGGGCACTTAAAGGGACCCCTTTAAGTGCACACAGCCGGTTGGATCTTCCCTGCAGGGGTGGGGTCTGGAGCTGGGACATCCCCAATGTGACATCATCACATTGGGGATGCCCTACCCCTTCCAGGAACACCCCCCCACACACAGTCCCCCGCTGGGGAAGAAGATGGACCTGACAACCCTAGCTGCCACCGACCCCTCTGGTTTTCTCCCAGCATCTGGTATCTGGAGGAATCCTCCCTCTTCACATGGCAATTTCATTTAGCTACCAAGGCTGAGAACCATTCATGGACCAATCACCAATGAAATTGTCTTTTTGTTGTTGTTCAGTCGCACAGTCGAGTCTGACTCTTTGCGACCCCATGGACCAGATCCCGCCAGGCCCTCCTGTCTTCCGCCATCCTCTGAAGTTGGCTCAACTTCATGTTCGTTGCTTCTATGACACTGTCTGACCATCTCATCCTTTGCCGTCCCCATCTTCTTTGACCTTCAATCTAGTCCTGTTTAAAAGCCGCCAGGCTCTGCAGTCCTCCACAGAGTTAACACCCTTCTGATCCAGTGAATGTGATGGACTTCAGGGTGTAATTCTGATTAGGACTGTGCTGTAAACCAGTGATCTCTACCTCCTCTTTTGAAAGGGAACTCTATGCATCAATGATGCATTACAGAAATAAGTTATTCCCTTTGAGATACCTGAGTTGAAGAAGAAGAGGAGGAGGAGGAGGAGGAGATTGGATTTATACCCCGCCCTTCACTACCCAAAGGTGTCTCAGAGTGGCTCACAAACTCCTTTCCCTTCCCCTCCCCACAACAGACACCCTGTGAGGTAGGTGGGGCTGAGAGAGCTCTTGACAGAAACTGCTCTTTTTTCAAGGACAGCTCTTATCGGAACTACAGCTTGCCCAAGGTCATCCAGCAGGTGCAAGTGGAGGAGTTCTCCCAGATTAGAGTCCGCGCACTTAACCACTACACCAAACTGGCCTGTCACCTGCTCTGGGTAAGCCAAGTTTGAGTATTTGGAGGAAGGGGGGGAGAAAATCGTCTCCCCCACCATTACTATCTTTCCCAAGTTTGCAAACCCATATTGTGACCCCATGCCATAAAAGTCCCCAAACACTCTGTTCCACTCACCATTGTATAAAGCTCTCTCATAACCAACAGTACTTGACCTTCATTCCTCAAAAGCCACAATCCAGCTCCTTACTTGCCACAAAGCCCTGGGGGAATCATGGGCAGGGACCAGTGTTCCCTCTAAGCTGAGTTAGCGTGAGCTAGCTTTCAGTTTTTTGGCCTCTGGCTCCCGCATTTTTGTCTTAGCCCAGGGAGGATGGCTCCAGAGCAACCTAATCTATGCAGTGGCCACCTTGCTCACTCACATCTTTAATGCCAGTAGCTCACAAAGTAGAATTTTTGCTCGCAAGACCTCACAGCTTAGAGGGAGCATTGGCGGGGGTCACTTTGCTTCTCCCCGAAGGAAGAAGAGACAGTCGATGTGTGATGCCAGTGCCATGGTGTCGCTGCGGTGGGGTGGAGCCAGCAAGGATTTAAGCACCACTCCACACCCTTCCTCTTTCTTTGCATGCTCGGAGGAGGAGTGGAGCACCGGGGGGACTGCAGCGTAGTCAGGGCTGCAGCCTGCACGTCAGAGGAAGCCTCCACAAGCTGTAGTGGGGACCGTGCTATGGCCTGTGCGGTGGCAGCCTACTCAGGAAGGCGCTATTGGTGGGGCTGTGGCCTATGCTGTGGCAGCAGCCTTCTTGGGAAGACGCCATTGGTGGGGCTGCAGCCTATGAGGAGGGGGCAGAGGTGCCTCCTTGTGAGTCTGGCAGCTTCCTGTTCGGGAAATCAGGGCCAGAATGAGGACTGCCTTTGGGAATACCCTGGCTGGGGTTCTCTCCTCTAACTTCCGCGACTTGTGGGGGGGGGAGCTACAGGGTGGCACCCATTTGCTATGCCAGCCAGTGGCCGGCCAGAGGGATGGCTCGCATCCATGGCAAGGGTGGCTCACCCAACATATGGAATGGTGGTGGTCTGGAGGGGCCCCTGGCTTTAGCCTATTGTCAGCTATGCTGCCATGAAAGTTAAAATGTTCTTTTAGTGTCTGTGTAAATTGCTTTCACATTCCTCTCTCTCGGCTTTGCACTGAAATGCGTATCTCTAAAGAAGTACAGGTGGGGGTGTGTGTTGTCTGCCTTCCAGGCAAGCCGTTGAAGCCCAACAATTCCCAGCTTCGCATAGTAACAGTTTGTTGGCTTTAGCCCGTGCGTGGGTGTGTGTGTGTGTGTGTGCCTAATTAGCCAGCACCGTGGGGGGGTGCATATGAATGCCCTATATCTCATTAAGTTCAAGAGACAACTGCTATTCTTAACAGTGACTGTGTTAATGCATCTATAGCTCTTCAATAAAAGTATAACCTTTCCAATAAGTGTGTACTCTGTTGTTCCTATTTTCCACACTTGGGGGTTTGCCCTTGCAGCAAAAGGTGTAGATAGTTAATAAAGTGGCCCTTGGTTAAACCCAACCTGGTGTGTCTCTTTATTCTGAAGGGGGGGTGATTCAGCTCCTTACGGACTGCGGAGCTCTTTTGGTGATCACTGGCGGAGGCTGCTTTGCCTCGCCTGGGAGGAGGAAGAGGCAGTCGAGGTGTGATGCCAGCATCATGGCATCACTGTAGTGGGGCAGAGCCAGCAAGGATTTAAACTCAGCTGTGCCCCTGCCCTTCCTCTTTTGCCATATGCTTGGCACAACCTCTCACCCTATATGCAGTGCAGGCTTCAGCTGGTCGCCTTTTGGGGCCGGGTAGGAATTTTTCACCCCTCCTTTGATTGGCACGGGGGTGTGTGTCTTTCTGTCTACCTTGCATTTCAGGTGTCATAAAACAGACAATGACAAGAGGAGGAAGGGAGAGCTAAGAGACTCACTCCCATAGGGATCGATCAATTATACCCCAATTACTAGTCACGATTAGCCATGGCCATCAGCCAATCGCGAGCAGCAGGGGTGTGTGGCCAATTGATGGTTGCCATGGTTGCTAACATCAGGTTTGTGGGATTGGCTGGAAGTTTGGAGGCCCTGCCAGCAGTCAGATGGCCCAACCTCCAGCTTTCTTCATTGCCTACGTGAGGAACCTCATGTGAGGCCTAGTGTGGAGCCTTAAAAGGTGTGAAGGAATTTGGTATATGGCATGCAACAGGAAATAAGACACAGCATGTTATCAGAAAGACATCACAGGAGAAGGCAGGAGACTTTTAGAAATCAATATTTCTATACACCATCAAAATTCCCCTTTAATTCATTGTTAATACTTATGCACAATTCTTTTGCTTTTTAATTCCAGAAATTATTTAGTGTGACAAATAGTGAAAATTGATGCTTGGCAGTTGTACAATTTAACCATTTTGCCTATACAGTTTTTCTCTCTCCAAAATTACTGTTTTTCCTATTAAAAGAAAATGTTCATTTTGATTTTCAAGGGAATTTTCAACTCCTTCTATTCATTCCATATACAAATAGATGTCAACAAATGAATGTAAGGATTTTTGTTTTTATTCCATAAGTCATACAAAATCTAAAGTGAAATATCATATTTGAAATGTATCTATATTCTTTCTTGATGTGAAAGTTTTTTTAAAAAAATTCTAACAGGTTTTTTAATGTTTCTTTTTTCATAGTAAATTCTAATGTTGTCTTTGGAGGTAACATAAACCTTTATTTATAGGGAATAGACAAAAAGGCATCATGGGTTTGCTGGTCTTCACATAAATCATGGTAGTATTCTTCTGTACCATTATCAGAGATGACCCCAACCTGGGTAACCCAAGAAGTGAAGCAGTGACTCACAAAATCTCATAAAAGGTAAAGGTAAAGTTTACCTTGCTTGAAAGCCAGTCGAATCCGACTCTAGGGTTGTGGTGCTCATCTCCATTTCAAAGCCGAAGAGCCAGCGCTGTACGAAAATGTTTCCATGGTCATGTGGCCGGCATGACTAAACACCAAGGCACACGGAATGCTGTTACCTTCCCACTGAAGTGGTACCTATTGATCTACTTGCAATTTCTTGCTTTCAAACTGCTAGGTTGGCAGGAGCTGGAACTGGAGACGGGAGCTCACTCCGTCATGCGGCACACTCGGGTCTCGAACAGCTGAACTATCGAACTTCTACAGCCTGAAGTTCAGCGTCTTAACCACTTGAACCACCACAACTCTCATACCTTTCCACAAATTTTGTTAATCTTTAAGGGGCTACTGGACTCTTGTTCTTCCCTACTGGACAACCCAGGGGAGTCCAATCTAGTCAGATCTCAGAAGCTAAGCAGGGCCAGCCCTGTTTAGTACGTGGATGGGAGACCACCAAGCCAGGCCCAGACCATTATTAAAGTGTCAAATTCTCTGCCAAATAGTTTTAAGTAAATGAAAGCATTTGGGATTGCTTTCCTTACTTTGTTTGGATCATCCTAAATTAATGTATGAGTTGTTTTTTCTAAAGTAAAACCTCAGTATTCAGGTTAAATTGCCGTGTTGGCACTTTGCGATAAATAAGTGGGTTTTGGGTCACAGTTTGGGCACGCGGTCTCTAAAAGGTTCGCCATCACTGAAATAGGGCTTGCAGCGTCCAGGGGGGGTAGGATTGTCAGCCCAAGGAATTACAGGTACCAGACAGGGCTCTTTTTGTAGCAGGAACTCCTTTGCATATTAGGCCACACACCCCCAATGTAGCCAATCCTCCAAGAGCTTACAGAGCTCTTCTTACAGGGGCTGCTGTAAGTTCTTGGAGGATTGGCTACATTAGGGGTGTGTCACTTAATATGCAAATGAGTTCCTGCTACAAAAAGAGCCCTGGATGGTGATGTCACTTCTGGCACGACCTGGAAGTGACATCCTCACCCAGGAAACGATGTTCTTGCATTCACCCAAAACTCTATGGTTCAGCTCCATGGGGGAATGCTAGAGCATCACACCTATTCAGTGATGTCACTTCCCGGTCACACCGAAAGTGACTCACCGCTTCACCAGCAGTGGCAGCCTCCATTTTCTCCCTGCTGGCCCACCAAGCAGGGGCAGAGGAAGAGGGCTGCCAGTGGAAGGTGTCCCCCCAGTTGGAGAGACCTGGCAGCCCTGAGGTCGGGCCTGGAGTTCTGCAATTACAACGGATCTCCAGCCTGTGGAGGTCAGTTCCCCTGGAGGAAATGGCACCTCCAGAGGTACCACTCTATGGCATCACTTCCCCACTAAGCTCCCTCCCCTCCCCTCCCCTCCCCAGACTCCACCCTCCTCTGGAATCACCCACAAATCTTCATAGCTTACCGGATCCGTTTCAAGGTGCTAGTTTTGACCTTTAAAGCCCTATAGGGTCAGGGACCTGCCTACTTGAGGGACCGCCTCTCCCCATATGTGCCCCAAAGAGCACTGAGGTCAGGAACACAGAGCCGCCTGACTCTTCCTGGCCCGAGAGACGTCAAGTTGGCTGCCACTAGAGCCAGGGCCTTTTCAGCGGCAGCTCCACACTGGTGGAATGAGCTCCCGGAGAACATCAGGGCCCTGCGGGACGTTTTACAGTTCCACAGGACCCGTAAAATGGAGCTCTTCCACCAGGCTGTCAACTAGGGGCCGCTGCTGCTGAGTGGCCACTGGTGAATGTGCCACGGATGAACGGGCCGCCAGAATACATCTTGGCCCGCACGAACGGGCCACCGGAATACATCTCAGCTGCACAAATGGGCCGCGGGAACACATCTCGGCCCGTATGAAACACCAATTGGTTAATGCCCTTGTCTGTATATTGTACGCCGCCATCATTATTATTATCAACATCCTCATTGGCACGGTTGATGGTTGTTGTTTGCATTTACTCTGTATTTTAATGTATTTATTGTTTTAAGTTGTAAGCCGCCTTGAGCCAGCTCTGTGGCAAGGCGGGATATAAATCAAAATAATAAATAAATAAATAAATATAAGGATTTCCCAAGCCAGAGTTGGCCACAAGGCTTCTGCTCCTACCTTTCAGTCTCAGCTGTCATTGATGGAGCTGACATGGACCTAGCTTCATTATAGGGGACAGGTAGTATGTTTGTGTGGCAAGGAAGTAGGTTACCACAAGATTGGGGCGATGCATTAAGAATGGTCATAGCTTTATTATGCAGGCTGGTCTTGTTTGTTTTTTTCCCTCACCCATGGCTATGAAGGACACACAGTCAGCCTTCCACAAGCAGTTCAAAAAAAGGCCTCTTTCCTCAACAGGGATGCCAACCTCCAGTGGAGACATCCCACTATTACAATTGATCTCCAGCCGAGCAAGATCGGTTCCCCTGGAGCAAATGGCTGCTCTGGAGGGTGGACTCTATGGCCTTATACCCTGCAGAGGCCCCTCCCCAATCCACCCCCCAATCCACCCCCAAAAGACTGGTGCTTGCACCTGGGCAAGTGCAGGTTTCCCCCCCCCCCACATCCTCGAATGAAAGCAGGGGAGCGGCGGAGCCTATCAGGGCCCAGCGCGGGAGCGCGGGCCTATCAGGAGGGTCTGGCTGGCTAGAGTAGGGGACTGCAGCAAGGTAGCAGCCATTCCAGCCAAGGAAGAGCTCCCCACCCGCCCGCCTTCTGTGTTGGACCATGTGGGATTAGCCAGTCGCCGGCTCCAGGGCTATGCTGGAATTTTTTGAGCTCCCTCAAATTGGCCACGAGGAATCCTTTTTTTCGCCTGCTTCACATGGTCCAGGGGGACAGGGCATAAATAGGCCTGGTCACCTGGTTAGGCCCATTCTGGGTAGGCGGGAAAAGCACGGGTTGCAGGGGGGGCTTATTTGTTTTGGCAAGCACCCCTAGATATCGGCGATAGGAGGGATCCTCAGACTGGCTTAGCAGTCCAGGATGCCCGGAGTGGGGCTTCTTCGGGGATGGGGGAGCATGTTATGGGAAAGGGTGCTCCCACATCCCCTCTACACATCCGGGGTGGGTTTGCCCTGAGGAAGCCTGCTTTGCAGGTATAAGGTAACCCGTGCTTAATTTGATATAATTGAGGCAGATCAGCTTATGTATAAATAAATACCCAGTTTAACCCATTACTTGTGTACGTGTTTCATTCAAGGGGCGGGTGGGCAATCTCCAGGTATTTCTTAACCCAGAGCTGGCAACCCAGTCCGCAGCCCCCCAAGCTAAGCAAGAAAAACAATATAAGTGGGAGTCTGGATCCCTATAAAAGAGCAGACAAAATGTCTCATAAACAAGAGGACAAAATATTTATTTCCTCCCCCTTCCTTTTAGTATCTGGAGAACGAGAAGAAGGGGGGAAAAAAACACGGGGAAATTTATAGACACTTTTTTATTAGGTACTAGTAATATATGTTCTTTACAAGGCTCCAAAAATTGTATGTAGCAACATCATATATTAGGAAAGATTTCTGTTTTCTATGGCTGGGGTCCAAAGGACTGTGGAACGGGTTTTGTGAGCCCAAACAGGGAGGGCTGGATTATGCTTTTCCCCCTCTTGAATTGCAGCCTGTTACACTTCAATGACAAATTACTTTTAGAACTGAGGGGAGTTTCAAGAACTGTTTGGGAGCAGCTAAGGGGGGGGTACGTTTTGGGGGTTTTTTTAAGAGGAGTTACAAGTTCTGCTGGGCTAGTATGAAGTAAACACTTTTCATGAAGCTAAGCCACTCCTTGGGTCCTGAGCTATGTGTTAACTGTAATGGCTATGTAACTATGTGTTAACTGTAATGGCATGGTTTCCAGTCCTGAAAAGCATGAAATGCTCTACATCTCACAACAGCACTACAGATACAATTAGAATTTCAACAGCCAATCCATATGCAAAAGAACCTCCTCAGGAAAGGTCCTCCGTTAGCATGTCACAGCCTGGGAAACTTGTAGGAGAATGACTCACCCCTACCCCACCTTCCCGAGTATATATAAATTACCTGCCTACCATTTTTCTTCTCACCTTGACACAGAGAGTACTCCATCTTTCTGTGTTATACCTCTGAGGATGCCAGTCACAGCTGCTGGCGAAATGTCAGGTCCTACAAAGCCAAGACCATGGCCATACAGCCCGGAAATCTACAACAACTAATGTAATGACTTTGTCTATGAAGCTGGACCTAATAGTTCCCTTCTATGGGAGACAGTCGTAGGAACGAAACCGACACATTTGAGCTTACCTAGATCTGTCCAGCTGGACATCAAGAAGACGAAAATAATGGCTATTGGGTGATTACATAACTTTAAAGTTGATGGTGAAGAAATTCAAATTGTTAAAAGGTTTTCTATTCTTTGGTTCCACCATCAACCAAGAAGGAGACTGCAACCAAGAAATCAGAAGGAGTTTGAGACTAGGGAAGGCAGCCGTGAGGGACCTAGAAAAGATCTTTTAAGTTGTAAGGATATGTCACCGGTGATCAGGATCAAGTTAATTCATGCCATAGTGTTCCCCGTTATTTTTATTTATTTATTTTTATCCCGCCCTGCTCCGCAAGCGGGCTCAGGGCGGCTCACGGCATGTAAGTACAACAATTTAAAAGATTAACACATAGTATAATAAAAGATTAAAATTCAATTCCATACATAAAATCACAAGATGGCGATAATGTAATTAAGAAGAGAAGAGAAGAGATTGGATTTATACCCCGCCCTTCACTTGGAGTCTCAGATCGGCTTACAAACTCCATTCCCTTCCCCTCCCCACAACAGACACCTTGTGAGGTAGGTGGGGCTGAGAGAGCTCTGACACAAACTGCTCTTTCAGGAACAGCTGTGCCAGAGCTTGTGACTGACCCAAGGTCACATCAGCAGGTGCAAGTGGAGGAGTGGGGAATCAAACCCCGTTCTCCCAGATTAGAGTTCGCACACTTAACCACTACACCAAGCTGGCTCTCAGAGAAAAAATAGCCTTTGTATGTGTACTAAATTACTATGTATGGGCGTGAAAGTTGGACAATGAAGAAAGCTGACTGGAAGAAAGTTGATTCCTTTGAAATGTGGTGTCGGAGGAGAGTTTGTCAAATACCACGGGCCACCAAAAAGACAAATAATAGATCAAATCAAGCTTCAACTCTCCCTAAAAGCTAAAAGGACTAAACTGAGGCTATCATAGTTGGTCACATCACGAGAAGACAAGAGTCACTGGAAAGGACAGTAAGGCTAGGAAAAGTCGAAGACAACAGGAGAAGAGGAAGACCCAACGTGAGAGGGATGAACTCAATCAAAGAAGCTGCAGTTCCCCAGTTTGCAGGACTTGAGCAAGGCTGCCAGTGATTGGACGTTTTAGAGGACATTCATCCATAGGGTCATCATAAGTCAGAAGTGACTTGTCAGCATTTAACACATATACACATTTCCCCAGTCGGAAGAAGGTGACAGAAACTGCATTTGGATTTAAACAAATGCCACTTTATTAACTATTTACAAACCGTGCAGCAAGGGGGAAACCAGGTGCGGAATAGGCAAAGCAGGTATCACCCTGAGACCACCTCCTTGCCCTCCATTGGGCGAGACGTCTGCCCCAGGGTTGAGCCATCTCCCTGGCTTGCGACTATTGGCCTGGCAGTCTGGTGACCACCCTTGAGTGACATCCCTGAAGCTACAAAATTTGCAGGGAAGAGCCTACCTTGGCGGCCTCAAAGGCAGTTGACATAACCAGCCCCAGGCTGCATAACCCGAAGACTGTTCCTGATTTTTAAAATTTATTTATTTTATTTATTTGCATTTTTACCCCGCCCTCCCCGCGAACGGGCTCAGGGGGCCTTACACAGGGGCATAACCCCATACATAACACAATATAAAACAGTAAAACCATTAGATCACACAAACAGATAAAGTGCTCCATGCAGACAAGATGGTCTCCGAGGATGGTAGCAATCATTTCCTTAGGTGAATTTGTCCTATCAATGGTCCAACCCAGTCCAGCGGCATCAGTGCCATGCAAATTTATGGCCGTTCTTCCGGGGGCCACTCCCAACCCTGTTGTTTCAGTGGTGGTAGTAGTAGAAGTGGCGGCCTAATATCAGTTGGGAGCTGTGTTCAGCCACTTGTGAATTGACTTTGTGAACAGAAAGAATGACTACAAACTGAGATGTGACAAAGACTTTGGTCGAAACGAACAGCTAAAATCTCGAGCAAGTTCATCTTGTTGGGACTTCGGTCTCTGGATGTGCAGCTACTGAAACAAAAAGAATATGTATTAAATTACTAATATTTTGCATAAGTATATTGAACTTGTTCAGCAACTTTTTTGTATTGTTCTACTCTCTAGGGTTGCTGGGTCCTTGTTGTTGTTTCCTTGTTGGCCCCTATATAAAAGCCTGGCGGAAGAGCTTTTGCAGGCCCTGCGGAACTGCATAAGGTCCCGCAGGGCCCCGATCTCCTCCAGGAGTTCGTTCCACCAGGTGGGGGCCGCCACTGAGAAGGATCTGGCCCTGGTCGCAGCAAGCTTTACCTTCCGGGGGCCTGGAATCTCCAGGCGATGTTGCGTCCCCGACCGAAGTGCTCTTGGGGGTATGTATGGGGAAAGGCGGTCCCTTAGGTAGGTCGGACCCTGGCCATATAGGGCTTTAAAGGACCCCTTATTCCAAATAGGAATATGCCCTATAGTGCTCACCCTACATGTAGCTTCTGGATATGGATGGGGAAAACACTTGCTCATGGCCTGGATGTTTGGCCTCAGCCAGGGATGCCTGAACTTCTCACCAGTAAACCAGAGTTGCCAACCTCCCGGTGAGCAACAAACACATGGGAAACACAGCAAGGTTGAATAAATGTGGGAAAACACTGTGTTACAACAAAACACACAATTCTGATGCGCCGCCATGCCTTGATATATTTGTTTAAATCATATACTTAAACATACAATAAGGACCCTAGTGTATCTTACTAATCATAGTACATTGATAACAAAAACCTAAATAACAATGTATATCTTGTAGAAAAGTCCGCAGCGAAAGAGACGAATGTGCAGACAGGACTTGATGCCATAGACTCTCTTCCTTTCTGATGAAAGACGCAGCAGTCGTCAATGACAAGATTGTAAGTTGTTTTGCTTTCCGAAAAGAGATACAGAAAGCAATTTTGAGAGAACTTGAGGCCCCACTGTGAGACTGGTAACAGTAGGAGAGCAACACTGCTGAAGTGAAAACAGATAAGCATGTTGATTAGGGCTGCCAGGTCCCCCGGGAGGGAGGGCGGGAGGTTGCCCACTCAAAGGGCCATCAACCTGCTGACCCGGATCCAGCCAGCAGGGGGCATCCTTCCCCCAAGTGCCCAGATTGGGCTGACATGCCCGGAGCAATGTCACCCAAAGGTGTTTTCATCGCACTGGGCATGTCGCTGGGGGGGACACTCTAGCATTCATCCTGAAAACTCTATGGTATCATAGAGTTTTCAGGATGAATACTAGAGCATCCCTGGTGATGTGCCTAGCATTGTTAGAGAATAAGCCTGATATTTGCTTTATGAACTATTTATTGCTACACACAATGGACTGTGCCCATACACATAGGCTCAGAAAGCTGTACACATTAGGTCACCTGTTGTGATGCCACACATAGAGGGTGCCTGCACATACCTTACATGTAAATAAGGTTTCAGCAACACAGTTGCCCAGCCTGGTGAAGAAGCACAAATCTCCATTATTGTGAACAATGAAACAACAACTCTAGGAAGAGACAGCCCCCATGACAGAGCTGCTTGTGGTCAGGTACTACCCATCACCTGCTTTGTTCCTGAGCTGGAATTTCCTGCCATATGGACATTTGGTTATCAATGGAACTGGCCAGCTTGATCAGCACTACAATGGAGCATCCTTGATCAGCTTGATCAGCACTACAATGGAGCATCCTGATGCCTAGGGTTCACACCTGTCCAGATGCCATACTTCGAGTAAGGTTTTAGGTTACAATACTGGCCACCCCTCTTAGGTAACCTCCCCTTCCCACATGCAACCAATAGGATTGTTTTTGGGACAGACTAACAGGTAGGTGGGTCAAGAGGTTGGCACAGTTATCACCCATCTCTTGGACCCCCTATAAAAGGAGAGAACCAGTCACCTGACTCCTCCTAGCTAGCACTCCCCCCAAGACAACCCCTGTCTGCTTTTACTCCTCTTAAGTCCCCCTTGTTATCCCCAACCCTTGCCTCCACTGCCCACGCATTCCAGCTGGTTCTGGTCGTGTGTGGATCCCCTTTGTTTTCCATTTCTTCCCCTGCATTCTTCCTTGGAACAACCAAGCTGCAAGACAGATAAGTATCGCTCGTCATCACCCCAACCTGCTAATGCAACTGTGCTTATTTCCTACTGTAATTCTTAGGAACTTGATTGAATGTGTGAGTATTGTTTGTATGAGATATATTTTTAAGTAAAATTTGTATGAGATATATTTTTAAGTAAAAGACATCTATTTTAACCACAACAGCCTCGAATCCTTTACTGGTAACCCTTGGTGGGATCAGGACCTTGGTATAAATTGGCAAGAACCCATTTATAAATTGCCAATTGCTGTAAATAAAGCAATTCAGCTAACAGCATGATGATATCACCTCCGGGTGACGTCATTGCGTTGGGCACATCACCGGGGGAGATGCTCTGGCATTCATCCTGAAAACTCTATGGTATCATAGAATTTTCAGGATGAATGCTAGAGTGCCCCCAGCAACATGCCTAGCATGATGATGTCACTTTTGGGTGACATCATCGCAGCGTGCATGCGCTACGTGCAGGCGCGGAAAGTCCTGGAGCAGGAAAGCAGGAACTTCTCCCCCGGCTAAAAACAGGTAAGGGACCTGGAAACTGTAATGTTGATGCACAAAAATGTGGGGCTGGGAAGACAAGCAGTGTTCATTCCTGGTTTCTCTAATTGATGTCCTGGTTTGCCTTTTCTTATCTTCCACAAAGATCTATTCTTGTTTTATAAAAGGGGTAAGCTTACATTCACGATATTTCCCATCGCAGCAAGCAATTGATTGATCATATAACATGGAACACCCTCATGATACCATCTGTGGGAGTTTTGTAGAGTAATTGTTTCTGAGTGTGTTCAAGTCCTGCAGTTTGGTGAGTATTGCATTCGCTCCTCATAAATTAACACGGATGCTGCCACCTCGAAGAACAATCACTTAGTGGTGGGAGCTTTGTGGCTTCTCTTATAGGCTAGAAATTTAGGTCTGGACTATCAACACTTTTAAGTGATGCTGTAGGCATCTTCTCTATCTCTTGAATATAAACAGCCTGCCCGGTTCCAATGTCTGTTGTATTTACTGTGCATAGTAAACCTTACTAAATGATTCTGTGTGTGTCTTGCTGGGGGAAAAACCCACGGAAATCATATGAGAAGACCCAGGAACGTTTGTCCTTGATTCTCTCCCTAGCGAGGAGGCTGTGACCAGGGATTTCATTGTGCCTTCCAGAATGAATAACAAGATCTACATCTGTCTCGAATAAGATAAATATGATAGATATAGCTTCACTAACACATCCCAGGTCTCCCGCTATAGAGGGACCTCTCGGCAGCCCGCTGCTTTGTCTGCCGGTGCTTCAGATATTGTCAGCAGATATTGAATCCAGATATTGTCGTCTTTGTTCAGGGAACAATGTGTCATTACTTAGTACATTTTTGTTTGTTTGGTGATCTCTGGGAACTTATCAGAGATCGCCCCAAACCAAAAACTGCTGAAGGACAACTTGCTCGCTGCAAATAATATTCCTCTGGAAAGGCGACACAGGAGGGAAGCTTGAATGTCTCTTCCCATTTACAGCGGGCAATCCTGATGTCCAACAATTCCCCCCTACAAAAGTGTGTAGGTGGGGAACATGCCCCACAATCCTCTCCAATGCACAGACTTGATTTCTCTTTCATTCCTCTTTGTAGAGAAATCAGCGCACCCTTGTGTAGCTTCAGGCCTTGCAGCTAGATTCAACAAAGGGAGCTTTGACTCTCAAAAACTCATATCCCGAAAAAATCTTCTTGATCTCTAAGGTGCTAATGGATTTGAATCTCGCTAGTCTATTGTGGAGCAACATGGCTCTCCTCTGAAACTTCAGCCCTTCTTGTCACCCTCTAGCTGTGGCCTAGAGATCCCCCGGAATTACAACTGATTTCCTGACTACAGAGATCAGGTCTCCTGGAAACAATGGTTGCTTTGGAGGATGGACTGTATGACATTATACCCTGCTGAGGTCCCTCCCCTAACCCCGCACTCCCCCAAACTCCATGCCCGAATCTCCAGGAATTTCCCAATCTGGAGCTGGAAAACTTGCAGTTATTTCATGTTAGACACTTCATGGAGGTGCTCCCGCAGGAAGACCAGAAGGTCTGGGAGGATGTTGTCTGCCTCTGAACATCTACAGAATGGAAATCCCAAAATTTGGCAGAACCCCCCTTCCTGCCCTGCTCCTTGTTGGATTTCTGTTTGATCCAAATGGAAGTGATTGACCTCAAATTCCTAAAAAGAGGGCAGTGAATGAATTGTTTGATCTCAAAGAGAACATGGTAAAGGGGAATTAAGAGAATATTTCTTAACAACACTAATACAGGCATTCTGTGATAAACCTTAAAAAGGGCCCTTGGTATTTTTTTTTTTAATTGTGAGAAGTATTTCCTGAAGGTCGAATATGGCGAAACCATTATGATACCCCATTGCATTTCAATACCACCATATACAAAGCTTCCCAGTTACCAAGCGCTAACACATCGATGGCCAAATATCAAATATCGAAATTAAACATCCTTGGGTATCAACTAAAGACATGGAGAATTCTGAGAAGTCAGAAGAAACCTGAAGAACATCCTACGTCCAAATGACCAAAGAATTCTGAGGAGAATTTTTGGAAGCCAACTCATTTCCTCTCTACCAAGTCTCTACCTTTCTGTGTTAGGACTCTCCTGATGACCTGTTTTGCTTGTTGTGTTTTAGAATCCCCCCCCCCATCAGTAATCAAGTTTTGTTACAGAGTTTTAGAGGGAACTAAATCCAAGACGGAAGAAAAAAGTACCTCAGGGGGCAAGCTCAGGGGACTTTCACCAGCAGACGTAAATGAAATACAGACCCCAGGGTGGATATTTTTGGTGAGGACATTTTGGATGAAAGGCCTAGGGAAATGAAATGAAACTGTTACAAAAATAAATTCAACTTCATTTTCTTCATCTTTGCTCTTTGATGTGCCCTATCATTAGTTCCTTAAGGATCCGTAGCAGGTGGGCTGACACAGTTTGAACTGAACTGCATCAAGTAATTATGCTTGGATTCTGTGTAATGTAATTAGCATCCATTTCGGGTTTTTTTTTCCCTCCTCTCTGTATCCCAAAGAGAGTATAAAAATGGGAAATCCAGAAACATTCCTGCTCTAGGGGAAACATCCTAAATTATAACCACTTTTTGGAGAAGAACTCCTGTCATTTCTCCCCTAGCTGTTTCGAGTTCAAATGTAACTTTGGAGGTACCAAAGCTTCTCCCAACATTTCCAGGTTTCCTCCTATGACAGTTTTACCACAGAGTTTCCAGCAATTCCTAGAGCGGCCTATCACTTACTGTTTTCCCCGGAAGTGACATCGCTTTGTGTGCAATGCCAGTGCCTCCCCATGTCCCTGGCCCCAGTATCATGCTGGATGTCAGGCACAGGCTACAATCCTAGCTGCTCCTCTGTGGGCCCATCACACAATACTCTAGAAATTCATTTATACTGGTGATGGGGCACAGTTTGAAAGGGGGGAGTGACTACCAGTTTTCATGGGTCTGCTCCCAATATTCATAAAATTAAAACAGGATTTGTCCAGTGCTGACTGGTCATAGAAGGAGGGTTCTCCTCCCTGCCACTGCCTTCTTGTTTCCTAAAATATTGAGGTAAGGGGTGCAGCTGTTCACTGAAGCAGGACTTCTGGGTTTAGACTGCAGATACTTCCATGTGTGTCTATGTACATGGAAAAGGTAGATAAAGCTCTCATTTAGGTTGGCTCTAAATCCCATCCCAGTCCTAATGACCCTTTCACCTTAATTTAGGGTGATCAGCAGACATCCTATCAGAGGGCAAAGAAGACACTGGTATTTGTGAGATAGTACCACACTTGAGCTGTGGTGGCTCAAGTGGTTAAGACGCTGAACTGCAGGCTGTGGAAGGTCGGTAGCTCAGCAGTTCGAGACCAGGGTGCCGCATGACGGAGTGAGCTCCCATCTCTAGTTCCAGCTCCTGCCAACCTAGCAGTTCGAAAGCAAGAAATTGCAAGTAGATAAATAGGTACCACTTTGGTGGGAAGGGAACAGCATTCCGTGCGCCTTGGTGTTTAGTCATGCTGGCCACATGACCACAGAAACATCTTCGGACAGCGCTGACTCTTCGGCTTTGAAACGGAGATGAGCACCGCAACCCTAGAGTCAGATTCAACTGGCTTTCGAGCAAGGGAACCTTTACCTTTTTACCACACATGACATTGGTGTTGTGACCCAGATCTATTTTTCCCCCAATATTTGGGTCCACTAGGTGTTTTTCCAACAGTCACTGGAGTCAATACATTTTATTAACAATATAGCAACAGCCAGATTGATAGGTACACAAATATGTTTACAAATAAGCAAACGGTGCATGGAATCAAATAATTCCAACGTTCTAGTGAATATCCGTGATTACAAGGGCTTCCCGCCCTCCTCCAAGGTGGGCTGGTCCATCAACCTGTTGGAGAGAATATTTTAAAATATTTATTTTTGAAAGTCATATATTATTACAGAAACTATAATGATGCAAAACCATATTCCGTTTGAGGAGGAGAGATTGGATTTATACCCCGCCCTTCACTACCCAAAGGTGTCTCAGAGCAGCTTAGAAACTCCTTTCTCTTCCCCTCCCCACAACAGACACCCTGTGAGGTAGGTGGGGCTGAGAGAACTCCTGACAGAAACTGCTCTTTTTCAAGAACAGCTGTGTCAGAGTTATGGCTTGCCCAAGGTCATCCAGCCAGGTGCAAGTGGAGGAGTGGGGAATCAAACCCAGTTCTCCCAGATTAGAGACTGCACACTTAACCACTACACCAAATCAGCTGGTGTCCATTCATTTCTCACTGACAAATTACAGTATTTTATGCCTTGCTCTACCACTAAATTTTAATGTGTCATTAAAGGTTGCAAATTTTCTTCTTCATACTGTAAGTTCCCAAAAGCATTGTGGCACAGGTAATTTGACCAGGATCTTTTTTTTTTTGTTATGGCTTGAATGATGAAATAGTTGTGAAACCACTGCTGTTAGCCGTTCTGAGCTTATGGAAAAGTTGGACATACATGTTCAAAACTAAAACCCACAGCATAGCTGTGAAAAGACTTGCCCAACAGTTGCATGTAGATGATGAACAAAATGTAATTAGAGAAGTGAACATAGTGGTTCTCCATTAAGTAAAGTCTCAGGGATTTTTCAGCATCTTCCATACTCACCTGCTGAGATCTACCAAAGAGGAAAGAAAGAGAGAGCCGTTCCTGTGGCACCCTCTCGGTACTGAAGATGGTATGAAAGGATACTACGGTTGACCAGGTTAAAAGCAAATGGCTAATCTAACTGGAATAAAGATGTATTCATTTCCAAGCATGAATCATCCACTGGAGCTACCAAAGCCACCACTGTTCCATAGCCAAATCTGAAGTAAGATTAAAATGGGTCAGGGTAAGAGGGTCCTGGAGGAAAACTTGGAGTTGCTCTGCTGCCACACGCTCAGCCACCTTACCTCCAAAATGCATATGAAGTGGGCCTAAATTGTACGCAAAAACAAATCCTTTGTCATTCTTTACAGCGTGGCTGGAATTGTTGTCCCTATGACCGCCTGAATCAGTGAACTCAGGGCTTTTTTTTGTAGAAAAAGCCCAGCAGGAACTCATTAGCATAACAGGCCACACCCAACAGCAGAAACTCATTAGCATATTAGGCCACACCCCTGACAGAACAACTCATTGGCATATTAGGCCACACCCCCATGTTACCAGAAGTGTGCTCATCCAGCCATACCCACCTTTTGCTTCTTATTCTGTTTACCCAGGGCTTTTTTTTGTAGCAGGAACTCCTTTGCATGTTAGGCCACACACCCCTAATGTAGCCAATCCTAATGAGTTTCTGCTGTTGGGTGTGGCCTGTTTTGCTAATGAGTTCCTGCTGGGTGTGGCCAACTTGGAAGCCATTCGGAACTCCGTTCCTGTGCGTTCCTGCCCAAAAATAGCCCTGAGTGAACTAAGGGGCTCCTGGTTGATGGAAGGGGGGAAAATATAGAAAAATCGTAATCCTTTTCCATCTTTACAAGAAAAGAGAATAATGAGCTATGGCTCATTAGCAATTCCATCCAGCAAAATACATTTGAATGCGTGGCTCGAAGCCAAGGTACGGGAATTTAAAATGAAAGCATCCCTCCTAATCAGCACAGACACTGCAGACATTCTTCTCAGGCCCTCGTTTTTGATATCATCTTATCGGGTTGCAGCTAACCTTCCCTCTTCACATGCCCCACAGGGGATCCCGACTATTTTGTCTGTGTCAGTTTCACTTATTACCAGATCCCACTCCCCCAGATAGATTTTCCTGGCTTTGGATCCTTAATGCACTTTGGAAGGATTCCTCTGTTAAGTTTGTCCTTTGGTTTTCTCTGAATTCGTGGACAAAGAAAAAGGCACTCAAAGAGATTAGAACCTGTCTGGATGAACAGGATTGTGAAAGTGAATGTCACACAATTGGAATCGTCTTGGAATTTCTAACGGCATGGTTGAATGTGCACATAAAGGAGCACGAAGGCAAGTATCCCGTGCTTGAAAACCTGGAATGGAGAATGAAAGCATTATTATGGGATTTCTCACTTTTAATTCCTGCAACATTAGTCTGCATCTCATTTGGTTTTCCCTGTCTATCTCTCTCATGAACACCAAGCATTTCAACGAGAAATGCAGTTCAGGATCTTCTCCGTTGCTTTTTAACTGAAGCGCTCCCACAAATGTCCTTCCTGATGGGTACCTTTTTTCCTATGCTTATGCATTGGGTTTTCTCCTACAAATGTTCTCCTGACGACCTCCTTAGTTCCTCAACAAATAACTCAGATCTCAGAGAATGGGTATTTAAGCATGATGCTCTGGTAGATAGACACTTAATTTTAAAATCACAGTCTGCTACCTGGTTTAAATCATTTAAGAATGATCATTTTAGATCACCTTTTGCCCCCCCATCCGGAATAACGAGACAGACAACAATATTGGGTACTGACGGGCCACTTTATTAACTACCACAAAACATAACGGCAACATACAGGAAGGATACCAGAATGCGGCATGGCGAGGCTACGGGTCACAGACCCTTCCCTCACCATATGATCTAGGGCGAGTCACCCAGCCCCGGAAGCAAGGCAAATGAAATGCCTTCCCTCCGGCCAGCACGGCGAGGTTAATTGCCAAGGAGAACCACCCCCGAGCCACGAGGCTCAAAGGGAGACAAATCCCAGGCAAAAACCCTTAGGCGGTCTGTTTTCCCCGCCCCGGGCCGCAGGGCCCAAAGACTGTACCGACAAGACCCCTACTCCCAAATGGGTAATAAGCCGGTGCTCCCCGTGCCGCAATCTGTTCAGGATAACAACCTGCCAACTAACGTGACCACCTATTTATAACTCAACCACCCGTAAAATCCTTCGCTGCAGCCACAGTTCAAAGTAGGCAAAAACACCCCCTCCTAGGCCAATCAGGGGGAGGCGAAAAATTCCTACTTGGCCCTCAATTGAGCGACCAGCCAATGCCTGAACTATACGCTGGGTGGGAGGCGAAAAATTCCTACTTGGCCCTCAATTGAGCGTCCAGCCAATGCCTGAACTATACGCTGGGTGGGAGGCGAAAAATTCCTACTTGGCCCTCAATTGAGCGACCAGCCAATGCCTGAACTATACGCTGGGCGGGAGGGTGGGTCGAGCGCAACCTGCCACCGCAAAGGTCAAGCCTCAGCTTAGGCCCTTGCGCCCACTACAGGCCCAAGGCCGACCTTATCCCCTGCTGCAGGTCTTCCAGGAAAATATCCATCCCTTCCTCAGACAGGTGAACGCCGTCATCCCGAAAGAGTTCAACTTCATGAGGCGTTATTCTGGGATGTGGTAAATACATTCCTAGG
>NW_015169230.1:121623-121793 GCF_001447785.1 Gekko japonicus | reverse complement strand
GTTCTATTATACCAAGGGAGGTTTTCTTATCGATCCTGTTATAAAATTATTTAAAAGTAAGGTCATTCCCCACCTCTTGTATGGTGCCGAGGTTTGGGGATGGAAAGAGGATATACTCACTAGTATTGAAACAATCCAAAATCAGTTTTTAAGGCGCATCTTGGCTCTTC
>NW_015169230.1:108110-121164 GCF_001447785.1 Gekko japonicus | reverse complement strand
CCCAAGGCACAGCGTTTATGTATCTGTGGCTCTTCTGCTATTGAGGATCTCTCCCATTACATTTTTGATTGCTCATTGTACTCCCAGCCTAGGTCAAAAATTTTATCTGGTATTTTATCAGTTTTAAGCTTTTATTCAGTCCCAGAGAAGATTTTATTTTTGCTAGCCGATGCTAATGCTGATGTTTCCAATAGAATGGCTCTATTTGCCTTGGCTGCAAGGAAAATACGGGGCAACGCTGCTCCTAGCTAATACTGATTTTAGTGGGTATGTTGTGAATTAATTAACTGTTCATAACCTCGGTTTTATGGATTTATAATGTTTGGACTGTATCTTATTTTATACAATTTTTATGTTTTATTGTGTTCTTCTCTGTCTGTGGTTTGTAATGGCCTATGGCTAAATACAATAGTTTTTAGGAGGGTTTTTATGCTTGCAAGGTTCAACCTTTTCCCTTCAGTAGTGGTCTCAGGTAGATACAGGGGTGTCCCGTATAAGGATAGACTCTGCAACTGTAATCTTGGGGAACCCGATTCTGTTACCCACATTCTTTTTCGCTGTCCTAAATATTCCGCTATGCGCAATATCCTGATTCGTCCTCTCTTCCCTATGCAGAGAGACTTTCTGGATAGGGACTTATCTTTTTTCCTAGCAGACAAGAGTCCAGCAACAACACTATCTGTCGCAGAATTTTTGACCTATGTATGGAAGTCACGAGTAATACTTTGTAAATCTTGTAAACCATGTTAGGACTGTTTTGTGTTTTTTGAGATATTGGGAATTTTGATTGATGTTGTTCTTTGTACCTACCCTTAAACTCTCCCCTGTTTGATTTATCTATGGTATGCCAAATAAAGGTTCTCTGTTCTGTTCTGTAATACAATAAAACCTTCTCTCTCTCTCTCTCTCCTACACATGTTCTGATAAAGGATCACATGGTTGTTCAGTCAGCTCTTGCATCAGCACCGCCGAGGTGTCAACACACTGCCTTCCCACTACCCTACAGTCAGCTCCATGTACCAAGCTGTTCAGCTTTCCCATTTTATGTGGGCCAACCACTTGGTCATAAGAACATAAGAGAAGCCAATGTTGGATCAGGCCAATGGCCCAACGAGTCCAACACTCTGTCACACAATAGCCAAAAATACCAGGTGCCATCAGGAGGTCCAGCACTGGGGGCCAGGACACTAGAAGCCCTCCCACTGTTGCCCCCCCAAGCACCAAGAAGACAGAGCATCACTTGCCCCAGCCAGAGAGTAACTATCTATACCTTGTGGCTAATAGCCATTGATGGACTTCAGCTCCATATGCTTATCTAATTCCCTTTTGAAGCAGTCCATGCTTGTAGCTGCCACCACCTCCTGTGGCAGTGAATTCCATGTGTTAATCACTCTGGGTGAAGAAATACTTCCTTTTATCTGTTCTAACCCGACCCTCAGCAATTTCATTGAGTGCCCATGAGTTCTTGTATTGTGAGAAAGGGAGAAAAGTACCTCTTTCTCTACCTGCTCTATTCCATGCATAATCTTATAAACCTCAATCATGTCACCCCTCAGCCATCGTTTCTACTAGGTAAAGAGTCCCAAGCATTTTAACCTTTCTTCATAGGGAAAGTGTTCCAACCCTTTTATCATTCTAGTTGCCCTTTTCTGCACTTTTTCAAATGCTATAATATCCTTTTTGAGGTGTGACGACCAGAACTGTACACAGTACTCCAAATGAGTCTGCACCATAGATTTATACAGGGGCATGATGATACTGTCTGATCTGTTTTCAATTCCCTTCCTAATAATCCCCAGCATAGCGTTGGCCTTTTTTTATTGCAGTCGCACACTGTCTAGACATTTTCATTGAGTTATCTACTATGACTCCAAGATCTCTCTATTGGTCAGTCTCTGCCAGTTCGGACCCCATCAATGTGTGTTTATGGGGGGGGCGGAGCGTCGGCCCAATATGGCGGACGTATTCTGACTACGCTCTGATTGAACCCGCTAAATCCCCTGCAATCTAACGACTTCCACCCAACTAACAACCTCCAAACGATGGGAAAAAGTGGCGAAAAAAGAAACAAAAGAGAAGAACTTAAATCTAAACAGATTAAATCCTTCTTCAACGCAAAAAACGATCCTAACAACACGAGGCCAGTATCGGCCAGCGCAGACAAAATGGCGGACGGGAAAGCATGCACGAATGACGGAGCGCATTCATTAACCAAAGCAGACCTCCAAGAATCCCTTGGGATGCTGAAAAAAGACATCCTTCAAGAAATCCAAGAGATTATAAAACCACTCGCTGACCAACTGGACTCCTTGCAATCGGCCATGCAAGATGCGACCCAAACCGCTGATACAGCCCTCGAGGCGGCGATCGCTAATCAAGAAGGCATTCAAACTTTACAAAAAAATGAAACATGGACAAAAGAACGTATCTTGCTCCTTGAACATCGAACCAGGGAGCGTTTTATTAAATTCCGCGGTTTTCCGGAGCTTACCGAAGGATCGGAAGAGTTAACTGCTTTCTGTCCTCTTGGCTAATCACCGTGATTTCCTTTGAAGAAGACATGGCCCCCCTACTGATTCGTGCCTACAGAGCTGGGCCAAAGAACTTCGATAAAAAAAAGGGGCCGAGGGACATTGTCGCCGAATTTATGGACCTCTCAATGAATCAATGTGTGTTTATATTTAGGATTTTTGGCTCCAATGTGCATCAGTTTGCACTTGGCTACACTGAACCCCATTTGCCATGTTGACGCCCACTTGCCCATCCTCGATAGATCCCTTTGGAGTGCCTCACAATCCTCTCTGGTTCTCATCACCCTGAACAACTTCGTGGATTGTATCCAGCCGGCGGAACCTCCCCCTCCCCCATAAGAGCTGGAGCCCACAAAATACTATGAGAGCCTTTTTACAAATCAGTTTCATTGTTTGAAATTGAGACCTGCCATTAATCCTGAAGGAATAGCAGCTTGGCCATATGACCTGAACATCAAGTTCTTCACTACCTTTTTGAATTAGATACTTAACTGGAATGTTAATTCAGGGCTTATTAACATTAGAATCTCATTTAACGTCCTCAGCACCTAAGGGCATTATTCACAATCTGGTGGCATCAGTGTTCTTTCTAATACTAGATTGGCTGGACCCCGTAATAATAATGAAAACAGCAAAACCAGGCCGCCCACATACAAAGGCAGGGATCTGTACATGTTTTGGGGAGTCTCTAGATATGTAGAAAAATATAACTTTGCATTTAGTTGTATGTAAAAGACTCCTAAGTGATCCTGAGCCTGTTGGTTACAGCAGGATTAAAAAAATCAAATAAATATGTCACGACTGGATTTTGCCAGTTCACACAGTAAAATCCAAAAAGGGCATTGAAAGTGGATTATTTAGTGTGTGTGATCACAGCCTTCTTCTATGTTTTACTTGGAAGACATGTTTTTTTCCACCCTGACCTGGATACAGACAAGCTAGACTGATCTTGTCAGTACTGGAAATACATGTCTTGCAAGGTCTAAATTCAGTCATTAGAGGGTTAATGTGTTTACCTTGTGTGCTCTTGTTTAGACTGACCTGGAAGGTAACCTGGCACAAAACCAATGGGAAGAAAGCCCAGGAAACTGAAGCCTATTTACTAACAATGATTGGTTAATGTATTCAGGTGGTTTCCTTCTAGGGTCAAGAAGAAAGAAGAATCTCCATTACCAACAGTGTAATCAGTCAGACTGTTGTTGTACTTGTAACAGTAAAGATGTAGTCTTAAGTGTTTGTTGTTTTGTAGATTTCCCGTGTACCTTTCCCTTTAGAAATAAAGATTTTTGACATAGAAAGAATATGCCTCCTCCAATGTTCCCTCTAAGCTGTGGAGTCCTGTGAGCAAAAAATCTACTAGGTGAGCTACTGGCATTAAAGTTGTGAGCGAGCGATTTGGCTACTGCATAAATCAGTTTGCTCTGGAACCCTCCTTCCTGAGCGAAGACAAGAATGTGTGAGCCGGAGGCTAAAAAACGGTGAGCTAGCTCACACTAACTCAGCTTAGAGGGAACACTGGCCTCCTCTCCAGTGAACAAAGATCCATTGCAAGCTCTGAATATCTAACTACTTTTACCAAATTTCCAACAGTCAGATCTCAGAAGTTAAGCAGGGTTGGCCCTGGTTAGTACTTGGATGGGAGTGCATTAAGGAAGTCCAGGGTTGCTGTGCAGAAGCAGGCAAGGGCAAACTGCCTCTGAATACCTCTTGCCTTGAAAACCCTATGGGATCTCCATTAGTTGGCTGCGGGCGCTTTCCACCACCACCTTGCTTTGTCCCTCAAGAGTTCCCATTTGTAGCAAGTCTTGTTGTAGCAAACTGTGAAATGCAGAAGAGCACAGGACAAATGAAGAGCCTTGGGCGGACAAGGTTACAGAGACCATCTCCCCAGGGCTGTTATTCCTCCATCTCTTCATTCTGTCCTTTTCTCTTCACCTGCAGGTCACAGTTTAATTGGTTTGTCCTACTTCCACTGGTCCCCTGCAACCCTTCCCTTCTGTATCTGGTACCCAGGCGAGAGTTACTCTGCAATGCAATCACTTCCTGAACAGCAACCAACTCCTCGCAAAAAAAAAAAAAAAGTCCATGCTTAATAATGTAGATGCCTGGCTGTTTGCAGGGTCTCTGTTCCCATAGATCTGACATTGGCCAGACATGTCCACTCAAAAGTGACAGACCTTGTCTTTGCACCTTTTCAAGGTCTGACGACGTTTGCTCAAGATGGAATGGGATTTGCCTGATTGTCACGCCGCAGGAAATAAAAGGAAACAACATAAAGGAAAGGAAATGCAGTGTTCAGCTTCAGAACTGTAAAAAAAAAAACCCAACGTCAGTTTCTTCTGGTAGCATCATGAGACACTTAGACATATAATGACAAAAGAAAAAGAAGTGAATAAGTTACCTTGGTGGGGAGGGAAGAAGGAATAGCATAGCCTGATCTTGTCTGATCATGGAAGCTAAGCACGGTTGGCACTTGGATGGGAGATCACCAAGGAAGACTCTGCAGAGGAAGGCAACGGCAGACCACCTCTGCTTCTCACTGACCATCAAAACCCCTTGCCTGGGATTGCCATAAATCAACTGTGAGTCAATGGCACATAGGTACATCGTTTCCTAAATTAGAGGTTTTTCTTTAAAGATCTGGGCAGAATCCACACATGATTGGATGCTGTGGCTTTCTCCTCCAAAGCAGCCCACTTTCTTGCGTCATTCATGGTCAGCGAAGATGGACTCCCTTTTTTTTTGTTGCTTCTGGTAGCCCTACAAAGATGGGCCAAGTTTGCCCCATAAACTGAGGAGGGCAAAGCACATCCCTTCATTGTCAGGGCAACAGATAGATATTGCAGCCAGGGGTCATTTCGTAGAAAAAGAGGTGCAAAAGCTCATTAGCATAACCCATTAGCATAACTTATTTGCATATGCCACACCCCCTGACATCACCGGAAGTGTGTCAGAAGGCAACGCCCACCACTCAGGCTCCACTGGACTGTTTGGGATTGCCAGCTGGGGGGGGATGTGCAGATCTGTCCTCACAAAGGAGGGAGAGCTTGTATGTACCTGAATAAAACTTGGTCTTAAAGGTGCCACTGGACTGTTTTGGACAGGGGGACCTGGGGGGGGGGGCTCTGCAGCTTACCTGGCTGCTTCTTGCTCTTACTGAGGGCTGCTGGGAGCAGGGGGTGGGGCTTGTTGCATGTGCCCACCCCCTGGGCCCTTTGCTGCCGGAGCTCTGCTCCTGTGCGCTCCTGCAGGAAATGACCCCTGTATTGCACTATTTTCATAGCACAACATGGGACCATAGGGAGATTTGCCTGGTCGCCTAGAGGACCGGAGGAATCTCCCTGTCTTCTCAATGGCTCCCGGCACAATGCCATAAGAAGACCCTATGGGTGGGCAATGGGTGGACACTACCTTCTGGCACTGCACTGCACCCTCCACACTTGTGAAGCTTGCCACGGAAGATACACATTGATACAATGGAGGGATTCAGGGGGCATTTCACATCCCGTAATTCCCCCAAATTCACCACGAACTATCATCTTTGTTATGTTGCTGCTGAGCCCTGAATTGCATTGAGTGCTCCCAATATCCTGTCCCATTCTCTAGCTTCTATCAGATTGCAGACCGAGAGAACCCCTCTCAGACCTGTGCCAGTACGGACTGGCATGGCTCTCAAGGGCCCCCATTGAGTTCTGTGGGACAAAGCAAAGGGGCTGCAAAGTGGGGCACGGTTGAGAAGGGAGCAGGGACTTCTTCGCAGTGCCACCACTACAACCAACAGGGCCTGGGGCCAGATTTTACCGTCATTCTAAGGGTAACCCCGAGTTCCTGTCTTTATTTTCTCATATACAGGCTGCAAGTGGTGACACTGTTGTTGGATGGACAACCCCCCTGGCCAGAGGCTGGCTGTTTTAAATAAACACCTGCTTCTACAGTTTATTGCAATATCCAGCAACTCTCCTTAAAAAAAGGAGCTGCAGTGTTAGAGAGCCACATCTTCTTGGTGATAGGCTTTATTGTCTTCTTTTTGCTCTTCTTACTGCCCTTTCCCGGAACAAGCTGAATTTGCCAAGACTGGCTGTTTGACGAAGCTCCATCTGGACGGCTCTGTGATGACTCTGTGGCTGTGGTTTGGTTATTTTATGACAGGCTTCAAAAATCATCATTTTCTGCCTTGTGTCTGTTGTTGTTGTTGCTGTTCAGTCGCACAGTCGAGTCCGACTCTTCGAGACCCCATGGACCAGATCACACCAGGCCTTCCGGTCTTCCACCGTCCTCTGAAGTTTGCTCAATTTCATTGTGTTTACGGCTCTGCTGATTTTTTAAAATCACCCCAGAAAGATTCCCTGGGCTCCTCTCCATCGCTTCAGACTCACCTGTCATAGGCGGCCGAAGCCCCCAAGCTATCGCCTTCGCTTCTCTTAGCCCAGCCTGGCCATCTGATGGAGATGGAACAGCCTGCATCTGTTTTGATTCTCATCACATTACCGGCCTCTTTAGGGTTGGCTCTGAGGTACCTGCAAAACTCCATCATCGTAAAAACAAACAGAATCAGATTATAAAAGCGGCCGCCACTGTCGCGTCTTCAACATGAATCTCTATCTCACAACACTTCAGGTACTAATGGAAATGTGGAGGGCTTGAACGGGTAAAGGCCTGAACCGCACGCTTTTCAGAATAGCTTTTCTCGGAAACATGAATGGAACAAGCTGAGCTTCACTTCCTCTGTGTGACTGAATAGGAGAATCACAGCGGGAGACAGTCCTTTTGCTTTTCACCCCCAAGGTTTGTATCAGTCTCCAGAAGTGAATAACATATCCAGTCATCGAGGACACGGCTTCCTTTATCTGGATGCTTTATCATATACCTGGCCTGGTTTTTCTGTGAACAGGAGATACCTATGGAAGGTGGAGCAAGTGAGTGGTCTCCAACTCGGGGTCATTAAAATCAAGATAAGAGGCTGGGATTTGAAGTACTTAAGGTCTAAAGTTCTACTCTGGTGGTGATGGAGGAAGGTTTCATCAAGTCGCCTCTGACTTATGGTGACCCCATAGGACGTTCAAGGCAAGAGATGTTCAGTGGAGGTTTGCCATTGCCTGCCTCTGTGTAGCAACCCTGGACGTCCTTGGTGGTCTCCCATCCACGAGCTAACCAGGAACATCCCTCCTTAGCTTCTGAGATGTGTCAAGATCAGTCCAGCCTGGGCAATTCAGGTCAAAAAACCAGGTTCCTCACATTTATACCACACATGGCCAGTCCAAAAAGTTCAAAGATACCCTTGAAAAGTTCCCCAGTTCTTTTAGTTTGCCTGCTAGTCTGCTCAGATCCTAATCGGTTGCTGGGTCTCTCCTCTGTCTCCTTCTCAGGTACAGTAAATTCCATCTGATAGGTCTATGTGAAGACTACCCTGAGAGGAAAGTCAATTCTAGTCATGGGACACATCATATGACCAGATACTCTGAGCCAATCAGGCATCCCACCCTGAGCATGAGGACGTCAGGACACCACATGGCCAGTCCAGTTTTGCTCCTCTTGTCAAACAACAGAATGGATCTAGGACTGTGTTGGCGGAATGAAAAAAAGAACACAGCACGGTGTCACTTCTGCAAGCAACAATGGAAGGGGTGCAGCAAGCTTGGGTCTAATTTTTAACCAGATAACAATGCACAGTTTGGAATATGCAACAAAGGACTCAGATGGTCTTACTGAACCTCCCCTCCTCCATCTTATTCTCACCACAACCCCATGAGGAAAGTTCCACGGAAGAGTGGGGAATCAAACCTGGCTCTCCCAGATCCAGCCTGACACTTTAACTGGTGGGCCACACCAGCTCTCAAAGAGCCTCTGGCATCAGGGAACAGCTGCTTCCTATGGAGGAAAATGAGTCTGCTATCAGGGTGCATCTCTAGGGCCTAGCCCACCGAACTACCCCCTCAAAACACCCATATATGTTCTAGACATTTTTCTCCCAGCACAGCTGAGGGGAACCTCCACATTCAAAGGTACTAAGTCTCTGAATGCCAGAGCCAGGATGTCACGTCAGGGGAAAGCCTTGGCTTCTATGTCCTGTTGCTGGGCTTCTATGTCCTGTTGTTGGACCTCCAAAGGAACTGGTTGGCCACTGTGTGAGACAGGCTGCTGGACTGGATGGACCATTGGTCTGATCCAGCAGGGCTCTTCTTACGTTCTTACGTTCACATCCCTGTGGTTTTATAGCATCATTCCCTCCTTTATTTCCATTTTATGCACTCGCATGGAAATCCTTCACATTTCACCACGAGATATAAAAGTGTTATCCCTTGAAAGGTCACGTCTCTTAAGATTAATGTATTGTGCTGAAAACAAATACCGCCTAGAAATTATCGTGTTGGGCTCCACCATTCCTGGCAGCCCTGTAGAGACAAGGGTGTGAGTTTTAATTCCATGCTACTGGAGACGGCTTGCCAAGTGACCGTTGGCACTGCCCGCCGGTCACCAATCACGTTTCATCTGCTGGAGCAAAAAGGCAAAATAACGCCAAAGACCTTGGCATCTCCCTGCAATTCCATTCTGCAAACACGGGGCTTCAGCTTGACATTTGCGGCTTGCTTCCATTGGAGAGCCATTCTGCTGAAAGTTTGGTCACATTGTTCAAGTGCATGGTTAATAGCATGGAAGGCCAAGCAGGACAGGTGCTGATGCATTGGGAATGAAAGCACACTGACCCTTTGGCGACACCCACAGCTTGCTCTTTCTTTCTTTCTTTCTTTCTTTCTTTCTTTCTTTCTTTCTTTCTTTCTTTCTTTTTATACAAATTCATTCTCCTCTCTAAAGGTGCTATTCAGTCCAAGGCTGTCCCTCATCAGCATAACGTTCATGCTGGATAGTGATTTGCGTTTCCATTTATATGTCAACTTTCCGCCCAAACAGGTTCCCCAAGGTTACCTCACTTGCCCTTTTAGCGCCACTTCTATGCCATGGCTGCAAAAACAGGCATCAATTTAATAACAACAACAACAACAACAACAACACTTTCCATTTATTAATCACTTTCCCCAGTGGGCTCAAAGCGATGTACAGTTACTCAATATAGACAAGGGACTAACAATGTTTGTAGGGGATAGGGAAGACAACATATATTCATTTTTAATTGCACGCACCATCACTGCCCGATATAGACATCTTCTGGCTTGGTTCCATCGTTTTCCACATGGCTGCGTGTTGGCCAGGCTTCAGGACCCGTATGTCAATCGCCACACTGCCACCGCCTGGCCGGAACATCCACTGCAGGGATTCTTTTGTCGCCTAGAAGCTATTTCGCCTTCCAAGCCTTGACCGGGACGTCCGACCGTCAGCTAACACCCTCCCACAAGGGAGATTGGTGTGCCCAGCCTCTCTAAGGAGTGGTTCCCATTTTATCTACTCGCTGAAGCTTTCGAATCGCTGGGTGGACGATGAGCTGGGGACAACAGGCTGGCTGCTGACACCAGCGCGGGGCTTGAACTAACACAGTTCAGATGTTAAGACAGTGGGATATGTCCACTGTGCCACCGCTCCCCTTTTAATGGACAAGCATGGGTAGGCATCCATTTAATGGCAATCTTTGTTTCAAATTCCTTCAAGCCACCAGGTGAAATGATGGCGGCCGTTTCATCCCAACCATGGCGAATCCATAACAGGAATCGGAATTTTCGAATCAAGCTTGCACTTCGCCGAAACCAAGCAGCATCCCTACTCTTTTGTAAATGTGATTTTTCAGCCACTTTCTGCCAGTGAGTCCACACGTATGTTTTTGTACAGCCATGTCTTTCTGCAACAGTGAATTACTAGCTTAACCAAAGGTCATCTCTCCATCGCCGGCACTGCTGCTGTGCACACTTGAGCTCCATGGGATTTACTCCCAAACAAACAAGCATACCTCAAGCCTGCAAGTTTCAGTGCTTTCAGATCCAACCTGGAATGTCGCCTCAGGAAAGACAAATAATTAAATGTAAAGCCGGCGGCATGGCAAATAAACTGGCTTACCTCTGGTTTTTAAAACTAACCAACATTTAAGAAACCATTCTGTAAAGCCTGCAGGCCTTGATTTGGTGGGTCTAACCTCATCCCAATTTCCCCCCACCTTCTTTGGCTGGAAAAAAAAGCTCTTCTAGTACCTCATAGCCACCTCTGGGTTGGGCAATTCCTGTACACCCTGGGGAGGGCAGGGTTTGGAAAGGGGAGGGACCTCAGCAGGGTATAATGCCATACAGCCCACCCTCCAAGGTAACCACTTTCTCCAGGGAAACTGAACTCTGTAGTCTGCAACCCCGTCATAATTCTGGGAGATCTCCAGGCCCCACCTGGGGGTTCGTGACCAGTGTTCCCTATAAGCTGAGTTAGTGTGAGCTAGCTCACAGTTTTTTAGCCTCTGGCTCACACATTTTTGTCTCAGCTCAGGAAGGATGGCTCCAGAGCAAGCTAATTTATGCAGCAGCCGAGTCACTTGCTCACAACTTTAATGCCAGTAGCTCACAGAGTAGAATTTTTGCTCACAAGACTCCACAGCTTAGAGGGAACATTGTTATGAATGCTCCAAGAATTCTCCTAGTATGGATTTTAAGGCCTTCACCTACTGAGCCTCCTCTCAGTCTTGAAGCTCACTGATAGAAACATCTTACGAAAAAGATTGAAACTTCTCCTGGACTGCAGAGGATCTTATGTGAAGACTACCTCGCAGGGTGTCTGTTGTGGGGAGGGGAAGGGAAAGGAGTTTGTAAGCCGCTCTGAGACACCTTTGGGTAAATCCAGTCTCCTCCTCCTCCTCCTCCTCCTCCTCCTCCTTCTCCTCCTCTTCTTCTTCCTCTTCCTCCTCTTCTTCTTCTTCTTCTTCTTCTTCTGGGTTAACTGGTATAGTTAGTCCAGTTCCCATTAGTTAGCAGAGTGCTTTAAAAAAGCTACAAAGAGCCACATTGCAAGTTTAGAAGAAAAATTATTCTCTCTTAATTTGAGAAGTACATTTTGGATAGGAAAGATTACAGACAGGATAATGTACTGACTTACGAGCTTAGGATGGAAGCAGATGGTGAGAGGGCCATCTACCTCATGGTGCCAAGGGAGGACAGCATGTCATCTCTCTCGGTGTGTGCAGGGAGAGAGTTCATCTTCAACTGAGAGAGAGCTGAAGGAAGGAAATTGTCCCTGAGAACACAATCTACATTTCAAAGGGGACAAGCAGGGAGAAGAGTAAACACAGGAAGAAAGGTCAGTGTGCCTATCTAGTCTCTCTTGCTACAAAGTCTGGAGGTTGAGGCAGGGACATCGCACCTGGAACTTCCAACAAAGACTCGTGTGTGTGTGTGTTAAAACAAAACCCCAAAAGACTTCCTTGCATGTAAGAAGATAGATCGTCAGGAGCTACAGTCCTTACGGAGATCCTACTTTTCCACATAAATGGCACATGCTGAACAGTGCACTTCCAATTCATTTCCAATGCACTTTGCAACTGAATTTTACTGTACGGAATGGCAAAACCCACTTGCAAACCATCTCTGGAGTGCATCCAAAGTGCATTTAAAGTGCATTATTCAGGGTGTGTGAAAGTGCCATAAGGAGTTATTTCAAGGAGGAACATTCGGCTACACAATTCCCCCCACCCTGCCGTATTCCCTCCAAGAAAACATTTTTCCTCTCCCTCTGTACTGTGATTTTAAACCAGCCTTAAGGATGGCAGAGACCCACGTTCCTACAGCCTGCTTTCTTAAAGAGAGCACAGCTGAGGTGACAGCAACCCATTGTATGGTATAATACAGGCTAACAATCTTTTTTTCCGCCCAACGCTGAAAAGCAAGCTTGCAGATATATATAATCACTGAATGGGTCTAAGGGTAGAGACCAAAATGATCACCTTTTGAGGAACTGTAACAGTAGCATCTTCTCTCTTCCCCTCCCCTTCAAGAAGCTTTTATTTCGAAATCTTACAATAAAGATGCAGCAGTGTCCAGAGACGGAACGCTTTCTGCTCTTTCTTCTCTATACCGAAGGGCTCATATCCCTTTTGTAAGACTCTGGCCTTACACAGATGCACCAGATTCCCACAAATTGGCACCCTGCCTCAACCCTAGCTCATCCCTTGGCCTAGTTTCCTTTCTTAATAACAATATTTGAGGGAGAGCTCTAGTTAGGTTACGCAAAGGAGCATTCATCTGAGATAGATTTCTTTTTTGAAAACTCGCTTTTCCTTCAAGCTGCTCAAGACATTGTTCTCCCCTCCTCATCTTAACAACGAGGGTTGCCGCCCACCAGGTGGGGCTTGAAGACCTCGCTAGGGTTGCCAGCAATGTTCCCTCTAAGCTGTGGAGTTTTGTGAGCAAAAATTCTACTTTGTGAGCTACTGGCATTAAAGTTGTGAGCGAGCAGTTTGGCTACTGCATAAATTAGTTTGATCTGGTGCCATCCTTCCTGAGCCAAGACAAAAATGTGTGAGCCAGAGGCTAAAAAACTGTGAGCTAGCTCTCACTAACTCAGCTTAGAGGGAACACTGGTTGCCAGGTCCCCTCCCCGGC